>NC_092250.1:1345306-1460306 GCF_036320965.1 Panulirus ornatus | reverse complement strand
CTTACGTATACCTTACGATGGTTTGGGAGGTCTTCTACCCCCACACAGCTGGGTCTGGCACCTTACCTTACCTTACGTATACCTTACGATGGTTTGGGAGGTCTTCTACCCCCACACAGCTGGGTCTGGCACCTTACCTTACGTATACCTTACGATGGTTTGGGAGGTCTTCTACCCCCCACACTGCTGGGTCTAGCTACCTCACCTCACCCAAGCGTCAGTCGTAACTTTACGACACCCTCACTCAGAGCGATTGGCTACAATTGCCCCATACAACAGCTGGGGTTGACAGCCGCATCCTCTGGCCAGGTGTCGTAACTTCTGGTGTGGTCAGGTTTGGCTGGGTGAGGTGGGGCTGTGTGGGGGTGTGGGAGGTTGTCGCTGGCTGTCTGTGGTAGAGTGGCTGTGGTAGAGTGGTAGAGGGTCTGTCTGATGTGGTAGATACCGTTGTACAGATCACCTGTTGTATATGATACTTTATATATATATATATATATATATATATATATATATATATATATATATATATATATATATATTCCTGAGTTCGTGGGGAAATGAAACACGGTAAGTTCCCAAGTGCAGTTTCATGTAATAATCACACCATCTGGGGATATATATATATATATATATATATATATATATATATATATATATATATATATATATATATGTGTGTGTGTGTGTGTGTGTGTGTGTGTGTGTGTGTGTGTGTACAAGCTGTTGTATTGACCGACTGTTGTATATATCTACTGTTGTATTAGCCCCTTGTTGCATACACCGCTCATTGTATTATACAACAAAATTAAAAGGGTTTTGATGTATAAATAACTTCATATGATGAAACCTTTGTGCTCAATTTAACAATTATTGTCTACTAATGAAGGTGGATTCGGGTCCCATGATATTTTAATTCGCTTTTAATGATTACGTTTGATAATTAGGGACAGAGTTAATGAATGGAAGTTAGGGGTAGGGTCATAATCATAGATCATTATGTATTAGCATAGATTAATCTCCCAGTTTTAAAAGAAGAAATTTTAAGATATTAATTATATAGGATCGTTAAAAAAATGTCACCGTGTGTGATGGATCGTTAACACACACATCACAATTAATATCCCTCACTCCTCAATGTTATATAAATAGGTCTTTATGCGGTGGTCATTACGCGGCCAATTAGCTAAGCTACTTTTACGTCCGCCGGACTAAAGAGGGAAGGTGGGAGGTGGGGGTGGAGTTGTGTGGTGGCGATAGGTGGGGGGAGGGGGTCCCTTAGGTCGTGACGCATTGAAGGGCCGCCTGCCCAGGGTCGAGCGTGGCATGGGTTCGAATCCTGGATGCGGCGGTCGGCCCACAGTCAACCCAGCCGTTCATCCACCCTTAGGGCGTTGGTCGATAAAATGGGTACTTAGTACAGGCTAGAGTATATATATATATATATATATATATATATATATATATATATGTATATATATATATATATGATATGAAATATTCCTCTCTCTCTCTCTCTCTCTCTCGTGGGAGCATATTGTTAGATGCATTCATTAAACACCCGCGCCCACAAAAGTGGATAGAAATGTATAAAAGTGCATTTTTTGTTATTGTTGTTGTTGACGGGGGGGGGGGGGGGTAATAATGTTTTTGTATATAAATCGTTGAGCTGGAAGAGTCATTGGGGTATTATTATCTTACTCGTGTGAGTATATTAAGCCAGTAGTACACTGGCTCTTGTCTGTGTTGACGAGAGATAATGTGAAGTGAAGGGGAAACGTAAGACATACACACACACACACACACACACACACACACACTCACACTCACACACACACACTCACACACACACACACTCACACACACACACACACACACACACACACATGGACGCCAAGGACGCGCCTGCCCGTCGTGTGTTTCCATATCAATCATCAAGCGTGAAGTTGAAATGGTTTGGGGTTGGCGAAGGCCGCGTCTCGCGTGTTTGATTTGCATGGGTAGAGCGAGACAGACTTTAGGTAGTGGATGGTGGGGAGAGTTGACGGATAGATGTATATAGACGGTAGTGGGTGGTAGGGAGAGTTGACGGATAGATGTATATAGACGGTAGTGGGTGGTAGGGAGAGTTGAGGGATAGATGTATATAGACGGTAGTGGGTGGTAGGGAGAGTTGACGGATAGATGTATATAGACGGTAGTGGGTGGTAGGGAGAGTTGACGGATAGATGTATATAGACGGTAGTGGGTGGTAGGGAGAGTTGACGGATAGATGTATATAGACGGTAGTGGGTGGTAGGGAGAGTTGACGGATAGATGTATATAGACGGTAGTGGGTGGTAGGGAGAGTTGACGGATAGATGTATATAGACGGTAGTGGGTGGTAGGGAGAGAGTTGAAGGGTTGATGTATATAGACGGTAGTGGGTGGTGCGGAAAGTTGACGGGTTGATGTATATAGACGATAGTGGATGACAGAGAGTTGACAGAATTTGACGGCAGTACGCACAGTGCTTGATAAATTAGACAGAAGCAATAAGGAAATAAAGTTGAAGTGGAAGACTCATTGATAAAGAACTTAGTAAATGAAGAAAGTGTTAGATTTATCAATTATATGACACGAATGTCGATAACAAAGGATTTTATATATATATATATATATATATATATATATATATATATATATATATATATATATATATATATATATATATATTCCTATGAGTCCACGGGGAAAATGAAACACGAAAAGTTCCCAAGTGCACTTTCGTGTCATAATCACATCATCAGGGGAGACTCAAGAGAGAAATATAACAGTCAGTTGATATACATTGAAGATATATATATATATATATATATATATATATATATATATATATATATATATATATATATAAGCAAACTTAAATAGTGTAGTGTAAGCTTAAAGTTTAAGCTTATGCTGCATGGTGTCTGGGAATGTTGTCAGCAGCAGCGTCAGCTTGAGCGTCGTCCGCCGCAAAAAAAAGAGAAAAAAAGCTGAGAGCTCAGCTGTTTCCCTCAACACACACACACACACACACACACACACACACACACACACACACACACACACACACACACCAGTGGAAATTTCAGGGAATATTTTTGGCGGTGAGAACCCGGGGTCTGGCAGTCCATATATATATATTGGCGACCTGATGAATTGCTTTCATTGTTGCTCCAGTGCCGAGTGCCACAATTGGCGGTTCGTCAGCTAACACTTTGATGAAATTTGTTCCATGTGTAAACGTGTGTAGCGAAAAAAAAAAAAAAAATTGAAACAATGCAGGTTGGTGTAGCGGTTAATGGAGGTTGGTGTAGCGGCCAATGGAGGTTGGTGTAGCGGTTAATGGAGGTTGGTGTAGCGGTTAATGGAGGTTGGTGTAGCGGTTAATGGAGGTTGGTGTAGCGGTCAATGGAGGTTGGTGTAGCGGTCAATGGAGGTTGGTGTAGCGGTTAATGGAGGTTGGTGTAGCGGATATATATATATATATATATATATATATATATATATATATATATATATATATATATATATATATATATAGTTTGCGATCTGCACTGGAAGTAAAGTTTGAGGAGCTACGTTGTGTAGACGAAGAAAGAGAGAGAGAGAGAGAGACAACACACACGCAGTACTGAACGTAAACAAAAGAGAACAGTTGCCCTTCCTTACAAAGGTCAAACACTCGGGGATGAGCGTGACTGATGACCTTCCCTTCGAGCGAGGCTAACAGAGCATATCCTTGCCCTAACCGAGCACAGCCGTGCTAGGCTGGGTTCTGCCCACTGGTAGGACGAGAAGAAGAGGGAGGGGGGCAGACTAGGCCAGTGATCACGCACTTAACTCCCACATAACAGAGGACGGTCAAAAATGCCTATATGTACAAAGCTTCACCACGAACTCAAGGTCACCCTCGTACGCGAAGATCCCATTTGGGTAACGAATTTGATTCCCGTCTAGTGCAGACAGGATGGGCTTATCATTCGATTTTGACACTTGAATCAAATCGCGAAGTTTCAATTCCCCCTCTTAACTTGACAGACTTAAAATGCCCTTGTCAAAAAATAACCAGTAAATGGCTAAAATGTCTTGAAGACAGTGGTAGTAGACATTTGGAGTTCTCAATGGTGGACATTTCAGTACTTAACGAGCGTTAGAAAAGTATTGGAACCTCCAAAAGAGAATTTCATCCACTCATGAGCATATAGATTCCTTTTGAAAACGTTCCCGCCCAAAGTACAGCTTAAGCTGGGGGTACATTTACCCCCGTATATACAATCAGCCGCTCCCAACAGCCAAACTGATCATAGTAATAATACCAGTTCAGCTACGTTCCTAATTCGGTCGTGGGTGTAAAGACGAACCCTCGAAATCCACGTCAGGAACACCCTAAGTTGGATATTCAGTAAATGGAACACCTATATATTTTTTTTTTACAACTTCTTTTTTGTATCTCCTGTTATAGAACGCTTATTAAAGAGGATAATTCACCTGGCGTTGTGTGAGTCCATTCTAGCTATGCCAAGTACTCGTGGGTGGTGTGGGGTGGGGTGGGTTCATTGCCAGGGTAACAAGATAAAGAGAAAAGAGAGAGTTTTTTCAATGTTTCCAGCCATCGCAACGAGTAGACTTGTACTACGAGACGCCATGTCACCATGTCATAATCCCTGCTCGTTCCCTGGCTCTCTGTTAACGAGTGAGGTCAGTCATTTGAAGGCTGATGTGACCATGGACATGATGGAGTCTGTTTAACGAGCACACTTCATATTTTTAAATCATTGCCGAGTTCAGGGTTTGAAATTGAACCCCCGGACAGACCTGGCCATCGGCTTTAATAGAACGTTATGTGTGGGAAGACGAGGAGGGGGAAAAATATTGACTTAATATGTTTCCCGACGTGAAATAAGAGAATAAATAAACATTCCCACATGGTAACGACAGATTTATACACGCCAACTACTTTATCCTTGTAACGAGGGATGAACGACCACTCATTAGGTAAAAGTAATGAGGAATTATAAAGGTTGAAGTGATGTGAGGTCATTATTGTCTGGATGACAGCAGTTCGTTGGTTTGACCTCAAATTCCGTTGTCGGATTCAATTCCTCCGTTCTCTCTCTCTCTCTCTCTCTCTCTCTCTCTCTCTCTCTCTCTCTCTCTCTCTCTCTCTCTCTCTCTCTCTCTCTCGCTATTTCCGTGGTGTATCAAGGGTCTCGCAAAGGTCACCGTGGGTCAAAGGAAAAGGTCACCGTGGGGTCAAAGGTCACTGTGGGTCAAGGGGAATGGATCCCATCTTCCCCGTGTGTGCGCTCTGCAGGCGCCGTTAATGAACACGGTTTTAAAACGTAGTGAATTTTTACCGTCGCTGGAGCGGCGACGGAAGAACGCAGTAGCAGCTGAGTGTATCTAAATCCTGGATATCTAAAGTTGTGGCTATCTATCTGTATCTATCTATCTCCCGGGTTTTTGGGGTCAACGGAGAGACTGATGTGTTGTGGCTGGAAGGCAGGGGCGCTGCTGGCTGTCGGCTCACAGCGAGCAGCCATCGCCAACACTCCCGGATAACCCGGTCATACACCGGTAAATATATACCTCCGTGGTCGATGGAGGGAGATAAACGAGCGACGTATACCACATAAATGATAACGTAGTTATGAGGTATGGGTAGATGTTTAATGGACATGTTTTTTCCAACCTTCACGTTGGATAACAACCTTACCCCACTCTCTCACTTTCCTCCTGCTTAGAATCTAGGAAGGCAATGGCCGGTGTATGGATTACAGGCGATTCTTATGGTCATATCCGGGTTTTGTGGGTGACATTAACTATTGGTTATATCGGCTTCCCCAGTCCTGCCAGTAACATTGTAACTAGGGCTTATATATATGTAGCATTTATGGATCTGGAGAAGGCATATGATAGAGTTGATAGAGATGCTCTGTGGAAGGTATTAAGAATATATGGTGTGGGAGGAAAGTTGTTAGAAGCAGTGAAAAGTTTTTATCGAGGATGTAAGGCATGTGTACGTGTAGGAAGAGAGGAAAGTGATTGGTTCTCAGTGAATGTAGGTTTGCGGCAGGGGTGTGTGATGTCTCCATGGTTGTTTAATTTGTTTATGGATGGGGTTGTTAGGGAGGTAAATGCAAGAGTTTTGGAAAGAGGGGCAAGTATGAAGTCTGTTGGGGATGAGAGAGCTTGGGAAGTGAGTCAGTTGTTGTTCGCTGATGATACAGCGCTGGTGGCGGATTCATGTGAGAAACTGCAGAAGCTGGTGACGGAGTTTGGTAAAGTGTGTGGAAGAAGAAAGTTAAGAGTAAATGTCAATAAGAGCAAGGTTATTAGGTACAGTAGGGTTGAGGGTCAAGTCAATTGGGAGGTGAGTTTGAATGGTGAGAGGCTGGAGGAAGTGAAGTGTTTTAGATATCTGGGAGTGGATCTGTCAGCGGATGGAACCATGGAAGCGGAAGTGGATCATAGGGTGGGGGAGGGGGCGAAAATTTTGTGAGCCTTGAAAAATGTGTGGAAGTCGAGAACATTATCCCGGAAAGCAAAAATGGGTATGTTTGAAGGAATAGTAGTTCCAACAATGTTGTATGGTTGCGAGGCGTGGGCTATGGATAGAGTTGTGCGTAGGAGGATGGATGTGCTGGAAATGAGATGTTTGAGGACAATGTGTGGTGTGAGGTGGTTTGATCGAGTAAGTAACGTAAGGGTAAGAGAGATGTGTGGAAATAAAAAGAGCGTGGTTGAGAGAGCAGAAGAGGGTGTTTTGAAGTGGTTTGGGCACATGGAGAGAATGAGTGAGGAAAGATTGACCAAGAGGATATATGTGTCGGAGGTGGAGGGAACGAGGAGAAGAGGGAGACCAAATTGGAGGTGGAAAGATGGAGTGAAAAGGATTTTGTGTGATCGGGGCCTGAACATGCAGGAGGGTGAAAGGAGGGCAAGGAATAGAGTGAATTGGAGCGATGTGGTATACAGGGGTTGACGTGCTGTCAGTGGATTGAATCAAGGCATGTGAAGCGTCTGGGGTAAACCATGGAAAGCTGTGTAGGTATGTATATTTGCGTGTGTGGACGTGTGTATGTACATGTGTATGGGGGGGGTTGGGCCATTTCTTTCGTCTGTTTCCTTGCGCTACCTCGCAAACGCGGGAGACAGCGACAAAGTATAAAAAAAAAAAAAAAAAAAAAAAGAAATATATATATATATATATATATATATATATATATATATATATATATATATATATATATATATGTTTACCAAATGGCGTCCTAGCTTCGTCTCTTCGATTTATATGAACTGACTTCTCTCTTGTGTCTCCCCTGATGATGTGATTATTACACGAAAGTGCATTTGGGAACTTATCATGTTTCATTTTCCCCGTGTACTCATAGGAATATATATATATATATATATATATATATATATATATATATATATATATATATATATATATATATATATATATATATAGTAAATTTCCTGGTGTATCATAAAACCAGATACTTAAAAACATGTTCAACAACTGTTATTCTAAAGTTAAAGGTTAATGTAGTAGGATTATGAACGTATTGTTCCTGCGTAGCTCAGCAGGCTCCATCGCTGGCAAAGCAATCGCTAGCCTAGTAGCCTAGTTAAAGCTGTTAGTGGCACTACATTAGGAAGGGTGATTAAGTTATTTAACGTCAGTTATCCTGTATGTTTTACAATGTGCGTTTTAATTACTGGTCGAAGACTTGCTTTGAAACGTCATAGTAATTTAGCTTCCTGCAAAGTGTGTTGGAGCAGCGAGCATATGTTATTCGGTCTTTTCCCCTGAATTTCCTGATGTTCAAGACGATTAAATTGGTGGTTATAACATGACGTTGACCTCCCCTAATGACCCCTGGTAGTCACTAGGCGTAATGTATTTTCCAATAAGCTATGGCAAAAGTAGCCTTTTTTTTTATTCCTCTTTCCCGCAGGAGTTTAAAACAATAGAGCGATCACTGGAAAATTGCCCTGCTTTTTTTTTGGGCTATTTTAGGTATAAGCTTATGTTAGGTTGTTAGGTACAAGCCTCGTAGGATAGGTTAGGTTAGGTACAATCCTATGTTAGAATAGGTACAAGCCAATGTTAGGCTAGGTTAGATTAGGTTGGGTTAGGTACAAGCCTGTGTTAAGCTACTTTAGGTACAATCTTATGATAGGTTAGGTTAGGTACACTCCTATGTTAGGCTAGGTTAGGTTAGGTACACTCCTATGTTAGGATAGGTACAAGCCTATGTTAAGCTAGGTTAGATTAGGTTGGGTTAGGTACAAGCCTGTGTTAAGCTACTTTAGGTACAATCTTATGATAGGTTAGGTTAGGTACACTCCTATGTTAGGCTAGGTTAGGTTAGGTACACTCCTATGTTAGGATAGGTACAAGCCTATGTTAAGCTAGGTTAGATTAGGTTGGGTTAGGTACAAGCCTGTGTTAAGCTACTTTAGGTACAATCTTATGATAGGTTAGGTTAGGTTAGGTTAGGTACACTCCTATGTTAGGATAGGTACAAGCCTATGTTAAGCTAGGTTAGATTAGGTTGGGTTAGGTACAAGCCTGTGTTAAGCTACTTTAGGTACAATCTTATGATAGGTTAGGTTAGGTACACTCCTATGTTAGGATAGGTACAAGCCTATGTTAAGCTAGGTTAGTTAGGTTAGGTACAAGCCTATGTTAAGCTACTTTAGGTACAATCTTGTGATAGGTTAGGTTAGGTACAGGTTAAGTTAGGTACAAGCTTAGGTTAGGTTAGGTTAGGTTAGGTTAGGTACAAGCCTGTGTTAGGTAAGAAACCTTATAATAGGTTACAACCCCATACTAAGGCACAAGCCTATGTCAGAGTACAAGCCTATATAAGGTTAGAAGCCTATGTTATGTTGAAGCGACACACCTTTGCACCGTCATTCGTTACTTGTCTTTGAAAATCCTTCCTTTTAAACGTCATTCCTATGAAAATCCTTCCTTTTAAACGTCATTCCTTTGAAAATCCTTCCTTTTAAACGTCATTCCTTTGAAAATCCTTCCTTTTCAACGTCATTCCTTTGAAAATCCTTCCTTTTAAACGTCATTCCTTTGAAAATCCTTCCTTTTAAACGTCATTCCTTTGAAAATCCTTCCTTTTAAACGTCATTCGTTATTTGTCAGTGAAATTCCTTTTTTTTTTCCCGCGTCGCCACAAATTGTGGAGAGAACAGAAGGCGCCATATTGTTTGTCTGAGCAAGCCACCTCCTGGACTCCATTAATTCAGTTCCTTAAGCAGGACGGAACGTCATTTAAGCACGACGGTACGACCTCTTAAATGCGACGCCGTGACCTTAGAATATGACGGTACGACCCATGACCCCACGATGTGTCTGGCATTTGATGACACCCTTTGAGGTCAGGTCAAAGGCCAGAGAGTCAGAGTCAAAGGTCGGTTCCTGTATGATCAAGGACACCAACGGACGATGTATTATGAAAACTTTTTTTTTCTACAGCTGAATTTAACGTTACGGTCTCATTTAACGAAGACGATGTTTCACAACGTTTCGTTACATTTCCATACACCTTTGCTCAGGTCTGTTTACCCATACTGTTAGTGCCGCTTTAAACTCCTAACTGTTACTGAAGTAATTAACTATGTTGATAAAGAACAGTGAGAGTCCAAGCAGTGCTTGGGTGTCCGGGTAATGCCGACTTCACTTCCCTTACAGTTATATTTATTCAGCTTGGCGTCCTGTTTTTTTCAACTCCATTGTCAGATTAAGTCGGCCATGCCAAGCCGTCGTCAAAGAAAACGGTACGGCACAGGGGGACAACTGAAGAAAATTGAATTCCTGTGGGTATTTGTCGCAGAACCTGTACTTCACAGTACACCGTGGTCTTAGAAGAACGAGCCCTCTTTATTTTTAGAAGGTTTGTGTGACCCGAACCATCTGTAACACTTACAGCGTGTGGAGAACATCCAGGCCAGATTAGAAAGAGGTTTATATATGAGAAAGTTGAGCAAACACTGAGGGGTGTACTCGACCACCTCCCGGTGTTTGAACGCCTCGCACAGCTGGGCTTGCTTGAGTTTTATCTCTCGGTTTTCTCTTTTATGAGTAGTTGACCCTTTTGGTGTTTCTTAGGGAGAGAGAGAGAGAGAGAGAGAGAGAGAGAGAGAGAGAGAGAGAGAGAGAGAGAGCAAAACGGGGAGATTACAGAATTGATTTATTGACGGAATGTTGGAGAAGTTCATGTTAAGTTTGGCGAAGGACGAGTTTAATTTGCTCTCGGCGTTAGTCATAAAGAATCAAACATTTTTCTACTTATCGTAAAAATACCAAAAAAGAAAAACGAAATATATTTAAGAGACGAATCATTCAATCCGTTCCATTCTTTATCATTAATTAAAAGGTAGATGACTATGTTATAGGACCACTTCCCCGTACTGTACAGGTGATTATGAATATGTAGTTGATTGCACGAGATTGGGGGGCCCCGCGCACGAGTGTAGAACCCCCCCCCCCCCCCCCCATCCCATCCATTCTCCACCAAAAAGTAATTACAAGGGGGAAAAAATTACAGGAAGGTAATTACATCCTGCACGAATATGCCATCGGAGAGAGAGAGAGAGAGAGAGAGAGAGAGAGAGAGAGAGAGAGAGTTATGGAGCATTTTTTTTTTTTATTACTGACCCTCTCCAGACGTCCCTTGCCCTTGGGAGCCTTGCCCTTTACCCACACCCTCCCTTATAGCACCCTCTAAGGGAGGAATTTGTAGGCCCTACAGGTATTGTTGGGGGAGAGGTGGGGGGGTCATTATCGTTCTTTTAAACGATTTTTTTGCCTTCTGCTATTTTTTTTTCTTCGCGCGGTGTGGCACGTGTGTGTGTGTGTGTGTGTGTGTGTGTGTGTATGCTTTTTTTTTTCTTCTTCATAAGGTTTAACACATCTGTGCCTTTTCAGAGCCTTTTTATTTCTTCTTCATGAAATAACATACTGGGGACTTTTATTCGGCCTTTTTTTCTTCACACGGTGTAACACTGAAGCCCTTTTTTTGACGTTGTAAACTCGTGTGTGCCTTTTCCTGGTTCCTTTTCCTTCACACGGTGTGACACATTTATGCCTTTTCCTCTGCCTTTTTCTTCACAGGTTATTGAAACGACCGTCCTGCCAGTAGTCCCTGGCCATTTTGGTGGTCAACACCACTACGTAATAGCGAAAGGCCCTTTAAAAGGCCAGTGTCTCCTCTAGCACACGGGAGTTCAAGGATAGAGGAGTGGGAGGATAGGTGTTAACAACGATAATGAAGATGAGATACGGAAGGGTGACTGAGAAAGAAATAGAACACGAGAATGGAAATTTTGAGAAGAAAAAATGAAATATGCTGTTATGATTGGCGTGTGTTGGTGTGTGTGTGTGTGTGTGTGTGTGTGTGTGTGTGTGTGTGTACAGAGAAAGGTGCGCCAACCTCTGGACCACGCGCCATCGCCACCTCCTGTCGTTAGAGATCCCACATCCCCCTGGGTTGCAGTACAGCACGGAGCTCGTACATAAACAAACCAAAGTGTTTGGATAAAGACCCTCTGTTTACCTCCCCCTTTTCATTTATTTGCCCAGTTTTTATATCATTGATTTTTTTTAATTAAGTGTGTAGCCTTCATCGGCTGCAAGTGATTCACTAAACTGTTATTATAATTATTATTATTATTATTATTATTATTATTATTATTATTATTATTATTACTATTATTAATGATAAAGTAATTAGTCGTAGTAGTACTGGTATTATTATTATTATTATTATTATTATTATTATTATTATTATTATTATTATTATTATTATTATTAGAGGTTAATGAATATAAATGAAGGTAAGAGCCATCCGATTGGATGATTCGATTATAGATTTATTTTGTGAAAAATTAGAATTTATATGATTCCCAGAAATCATGCATTTGTCATACAGGTGTATCTTTAGTATTTTGTAAAAGAAAATAAATTGTAAGTATGTATATATGTATGCATATTGAGGCCTCATCCAACACTATGCATTTCAGTACCCTATATATATATTTTCTTTCATACTATTCGCCATTTCCCGCATTAGCGAGGTAGCGTTGAGAACAGAGGACTGGGCCCTTGAGGGAATATCCTCACCTGGGCCCCTTCTCTGTTCCCTCTTTTGTGTGTGTGTGTACATGTACATAATTCATACTGTCTACCCTTATTCATTCCCATCGCCACCCCGCCACACATGAAATGACAACCCCCTCCCCCCTCATGTGTGCGAGGTAGCGCTAAGAAAAGACAACAAAGGCCCCATTCGTTCACACTCAGTCTCTAGCTGTCATGTATAATGCACCGAAATCCACATCCAGGCCCAACAGAACTTTCCATGGCTTACCCCAGACGCTTCACATGCCCTGGT
Organism: Panulirus ornatus; assembly: GCF_036320965.1. Taxonomy (NCBI): domain Eukaryota; kingdom Metazoa; phylum Arthropoda; class Malacostraca; order Decapoda; family Palinuridae; genus Panulirus; species Panulirus ornatus. The sequence continues at coordinate 1,447,860 of NC_092250.1, read as the reverse complement.
TCAATCCATTGACAGCACGTCGACCCCGGTATACCACATCGTTCCAATTCACTCTATTCCTTGCACCCCTTTAACCCTCCTGCATGTTCAGGCCCCAATCACTCAAAATCATTTTTACTCCGTCTTTCCACCTCCAATTTGGTCTCCCACTTCTCGTTCCCTCCACCTCTGACACATATATCCTCTTGGTCAATCTTTCCTCACTCATTCTTTCCATGTGACCAAACCATTTCAAAACACCCTCTTCTGCTCTCTCAACCACACTCTTTTTATTACCACACATCTCTCTTACCCTTTCATTACTTACTCGATCAAACCACCTCACACCACATATTGTCCTCAAACATCTCATTTTCAACACATCCACCCTCCTCCGCACAACTCTAGCCCACACCTCGCAACCATATATCATTGTCGGAACCACTATTCCTTCAAACATACCCATTTTTGCTTTCCAAGATAACGTTTTCGCGTTCCACACATTTTTCAACGCTCCCAGAACTTTCGTCCCCTCCCCCACCCTATGACTCACTACCGCTTCCATGGTTCCATCCGCTGCCAAATCCACTCCCAGATATCTAAAACACTTCACTTCCTCTAGTTTTTCTCCATTCAAACGTACCTCCCAATTAACTTGACCCTCAATCCTACTGTACGTAATAACCTTGCTCTTATTCACATTTACTCTCAGCTTTTTTCTTTCATACCCTTTACCAGACTCTTTCACCAGTTTCTGCAGTTTCTCACCCGAATCAGCCACCAGCGCTGTATCATCAGCGAAGAACAACTGACTTCCCAAGCTCTCATCCACAACAGACTGCATACTTGCCTCTCTCTCTGTCTCCAAAACTCTTGCATTCACCTCCCTAACAACCCCATCCATAAACAAATTAAACAACCATGGAGACATCGCGCACCCCTGCCGCAATCACTTTCCTCTCTTCCTTCTCGTACACATGCATTAAATCCTCGATATATACTTTTCAGTGCTTCTAGCTTCTAGTAGACTAAATTTTGAGTAATTTACGCTTTTTTCTATTATGGTTATTGTGTAAAAAAGAAAATTATTTTTTCTTTCTCTCTTTCTCTTTCTCTCATTATGGTTATTGTGTAAAAAAAGAAAATTAATTTTTCTTTCTCTCTTTCTCTTTCTCTCAGGTAACGCAAGTCATGGAAGACGTGGTCATGAGAGAGAGAGATTGCTCTCATCCCTAGTGGCTCTATCTCTCTCTCTCTTTCTCTCTCCCTTCTTCTTCCTCCTCCTCTCCTCCTGCTGCCCTGAACCCACCATAAAAAAAGAAAATGAAGGGCAGGCGAAGAATTCCTCTGGTTCCACAGCTTCTTTGTGTGTGGGGAAGCCCCACTCCGTTATAATCACGGGGGTCAATATTTGACCTCGGTCTGTTGGGGGTCAGTTTCATCAGGGTGGAGTCAGCCCCGCCCCCTGGTCTCGTGGTCACAACTTTTTGGGGGTCGTAAATAGTCAACCAGCCGACGTGGGTGTGTGTGTATTGTGTGTGGAGGAGGAGGAGGAGGAGGAGGTGCGTCTTTGTTTGACACACGGGTGCCTCACTCAGTGGGTCGTGTTCCACTGTGCTCATTCTGAGCGTCAGGTGGGAACGGAACGGACTAGTTGGGAAGGAGGGTCGTTAGATCCGTTGTGGTGGTGGTTGTGATGGAGTCAGGTGATCGGACTCTGTTATTAGAAGTGGTCATCTTATCACTGAACAGAACCTGAGTGGCGAATCTCCATTGGGACTCGTCTTGGAGTTTTCGAGGTTGACTTCCTCCATTCCTCCTCCCCCATCTCTCAGCAAACCCCGTCCCTGAACTTCCTACAAGTGTCTTACTGTGTACTTAGAAACAAGACGGGAACCCGTATGTACAGTCGCGCCTGCGCGCTCACACACGCTCACACTCAATTTAAGAATAACGATTTGTTTTATCGAGTGATTCAGCAGAAGAAACATCTGCTACCTCTGTGTTGCTTGTTAAGTTCACGTGCGGGCAGACGCAACCCCACTCATTTACCTGTTCGAAGCCGTGCACGACGTAAGAGTGGCCCCTCTCTCCATCCACTCCCACTGGACATTCTTCAGTTCTCCCACTGGACATTCTTCAGTTCTCCCACTGAACATTCTTCAGTTCTCCCACTGGACATTCTTCAGTTCTCCCGTGCTCGCTTGAACCACTGTGGTGACCCCCCCCACCCCCACCCCCCACTGAACATTTTCTTTCGTCTGCCGTCTGTTGTCCCCTTCGCGCCATCAACACCCGAGTTCATTCGCCCATGTTCCACCATTTCAACCTGTCGGAGCCGCCCCATCTTAGCCATGCTGACTCCCACCCCCTGGACACGCACCCTCGCCCGGAGGCCCAACGCCACCGTCAGGAGAAGAAGCAGAAGAAGACCCCTCTCAAGAAGTCGCTCCGGGCGGGGTCTTCGTCAGGTCGAACTTACTATCAAGTCGAGAACGAGGAGGAGCAGGAGGAGGAGCAGGGTGGTGGTGGTGGTGGCGGCGGCCGGAGGGGGGGTCTCTGTTCTTGGGGCGCCCCGGGGAAACAGGCGATGCCACCGCAGCGCATCGCCACCCACCACAATCAGCCACAGTACCACGGCATCTGGGGCGAGGACCAGCAGCGTCGCCAGCCGACCCAAGACGCACCTTATAGCCCCGAGCCCAACCATCCAGACATCTACTGCCAGAAGAACTTGCTTCCTTGTGGTCGCAGATCCCCGACCTTGCAGCAGAGCTATAGCTACCTAGGTACGACCTCTGGTGTTCATGTATGGGGGTTCAAAGTTCGTTAGTGGTCCGACTCGGGCTCCAACGGCGATTGATGTGTTGATGTTAATGCTGGGTGCATACACACACACACACACACACACACACACACACACACACACAGTCTTCCAAATACAGTATAGATTATTGTTGGATATTTAGTCTTGTATCTTCTAAATACAATATGAATTATTGATGGGTATATAGTCTTGTAACTTTTGAATATAGTATAGATTATTGATGGGTATTTATTCTTTTATCTTCTAGATACAGTATATATTATTGATGAGTATTTAGTCTTCTATCTTCTAGATACATTATAGATTATTCATGGATATTTAGTTTTGTATCTTCTGAATACAGTGTGAATTATTGATGGGTATTTCGTCTTGTTATCATTGATGGTAGGTTGGTCATAAACCCTCAGAAGTATCTTTATAACAGTCTTTTAAAACTTCATCTCTGAATGGATCGTCTCCACTTTCTCGGAGACGAAAGCTTCGACATTTGTCTATGGCCAATTTTGCTGTACCGTAACACCACGAAAAAAATTTTTATGTGTTCCACAAAACCCTGGTGGATCAGGAAGAGCCCCCCCCCCCACACACACACACAGCACCTCACCACCCTTCAGCTTCATGGCATACCCCCTAGAGTGTGTGTGTACGCGTGCGCGCGCTCTCTCAGGGAGTTAACTCAGTTACGATATATTTTTTTTTTTTTAACGGCGCCTTACCTTCCTCTACCATGACCCTGAGGGAGGGAGCTCAACCGTTAAAGCGAGGGAGCCAGGCAGGGAGGGAAGGTGGGTTCGCCAAGCCCTCGGGATGAGTGTGCACGTCCACTGTTTACACTAGAGAGAGAGAGAGAGAGAGAGAGAGAGAGAGAGAGAGAGAGAGAGAGAGAGAGAGAGAGAGAGAAGGGGGTCAGTCGCCCACGACCAGGGTCGATGACCATGAAGTAGATGGTCATGGGCGATGGTCAGGGGCGCTGGTAAGGCTTGGAGGGGGGGCACTGTCCAGGGATGTTCAGGGTCAAGAAATCAGGGCCAGGTATAACGGAGGACGGGCCATACATGGTATGAAACCCTGGAATTTCCTAAGTTTGCTTCCGTCGTCTCGCCACCGTTGATGGGCGTGTCTTTCCTCGAGATGTGGGTTGAGTACTTGACCTACACCAAGAGGTGTGTGTGTGTGTGTGTGTGTGTACCTTGTAAACCCGTTGAGGATTTTGCTCTGATTACCTGAGCTTTCACGAGGTGGTTTGAGTTTGTTCAGGCATCTGTCTGTTTATTTACCAGTTCAGTTCATAGTGTGTACTGAGCCCCGTGTTGAATACGGGTAGTAGACTCGTTTTTCCTCATTTCTGTATATGCTTTCATGGGTAAACTCAAGTTCAGACTTTCCAATTTAGATTGAAACTCTACACGACAATCCTAAAAGCAAAGTACTCTCTAGTATCAGGCATAGTAGAGTTAGAGAGGTACCAAGTGTAAGTTAAGTACATGCAGTTAATTTAACCGTCAAGTTAGGAAAGTATCAAGGCTCAGGGAAGTAAATGCCGGTAATTAACACATGAAGTTAAATACCATTAATGGCAGTCATGCATTAGGATACAGGAGATTAATGGGCCAGTGATACAGACTGTATTATACAGTACACACACACACACACACACACACACACACAATACAATAGTGGTAAGTAATGTTTTGGAATTGTATTTCCAGCGCAGCGGAAATGAATACTTCGGCAAGCAGTTTTAAAGCTAAGATTAGATTATCTTATTAATAAATAAATGAAAATTGATTGTTCGGCAGATTCTAGAAGAAGAAGCTTGGCGACTACTAACAAGATGAAAGCATTGGGGCTGAGAGAACAAACAATACAGTAATCCATTACCATATACTGCAAGTCAAGACCTCAACGCATCTGTAGAACTGTAGCCTATTATGAACAGTTTATATACCCAACCCTGTCCTTCACACCACATCACAATTAGGAAATGTTCTGTGGTAAACCTACTTCATATCCTTACCTCTTGCCTAGACTGTGTACCCAGGAACACTCTTTTAAGTCTTCATTAATTGTGTAGGTCTATTTTCCTACAGGCTCAAAATGTTCAGATAACTCTGGGTTTGATGGCGATGGCGTCAGTGGGAATAATATCAACTTCGCTAACAGTACGTAAGAAAAAAAATTTTTATAGGGTTTTTCCATTCGAGGTTTTCTTGTCCTGTCTTGTGAATTTCCTACGTGGTACTATGACAAAATGGTATTCCTTTTTTTGTTAACTAGTTGCCCCTGATTTGTCTCCTAAGTGTTTATCTTTTTCCCAGAACTTTTAACTTATGGGAGAAGCCAGGTTGGAGACGTTACTTAACCTTATATTTCGATGGGTTGGGAGGACTTCTACCCCCACAGCTGCATCTGGGACCTTACTTTACCTTACGTATGCATTACGATGGTTTGGGAGGTCTTCTACCTTCCACAGCTCGGTCTGGCACCTTACATTACCTTATGTATACCTTACGATGGTTTGGGAAGTCTTCTACCTCCCACAGCTCGGTCTGGCACCTTACCTCACCTTACGTATGCCCTACGATGGTTAGGGAGGTCTTCTACCCCCACAGCTAGGTCTGGGACCTTACCTTACGTATACCTTACGATGGTGTGGGAGTCTTCTACCCCCACAGCTGGGTCTGGGACCTTACCTTACAGTACGTATACCCAATAATGGTTAGGGAGGTCTATCCCCCACAGCTGGGTCTGGGACCTTACCTTACATATACCTTTTGATGGTTTGGGAGGTCTACCCACAAGGGAAAAAAAGTCCATAATTGATTAGTCACCTAAGGACTTCGCCCTAATACTGCACACCGAGCACTTGATTAAGATTCAGATTAGTTTGGTCCTTAAAACTTTATCAAGAGTTTGGAATCAGCAGATAAAGCAGCCAAGGAGAGGCCTGCCTAGTGAACTATAATAGTAAATTGTCCCCCTTGACCAAAAAAATTAAAAAATGCTTTGTTGTAAATTATTTTTTGAAAACTAACAAAAACCTTAACTCTGCTTTCCGAGAAAATCTTTGAGAACATGTTTTAATATTTCACGACTGAGTTTGTTTAGTTGCGGTTGGCCTGGAGTACTCATATGGTTGATGAAAATGTCTCCATTTTTGAAAATGACGCTGAGTTTCACTCCATCCTTCCACCTCCAATTTGGTCTCCCGCTTCCCCTTGTTCCATCCACTTCTGACACATATATCCTCTTTGTCAACCTTTCTTCTCTCATTCTCTCCATATGTCCAAACCATGTCAACACACCCTCTTCTGCTATCTCAACCGCACCCTTTTTATTACCACACATCTCTTTTACCCTTTCATTACTCACTCAATCAAACCACCTCACACCACATATTATCCTTAAACATTTCATTAACAACACATCCTCCCTCCTCCGTACAACCCTATCTCTATAGCCCGTGCCTCGCAGCCTTATAGTATTGTTGGAACTACTATTCCTTCAAACATACCCCTTTTTGCTCCGAGATAACGTTCTCTCTTTCCACACATTCTTCATCACTCTTAGCACCTTTACCCCCTCTCCCACCCTATGACTTACTTCCACTTCCAAGGTTCCATTCACTGCCAAGTCCACTCCCAGATATCTAAAACACTTCACTTCCTTCAGTTTTTCTCTATTCAAACTCACATCCCAACTAAATTTTCCCTCAACTTTGTTGAACCAAATAACCTTGCTTTTATTCACATTTACTCTCAACTTTCTCCTTTCACACACTTTACCAGACTAGGTCACCAGCTTCTGCAGTTTACTGTGTGAATCAGCCACCAATGCTATATCATTGGCAAACAACATACACTTACACACGCACACATACATATATACACACTGTTGGAAAGGATCACAATTTTGTGCATGATCAAGTATATTCCTATGAGTCCACGTGGACTCATAGGAACATGTATACACATGGACATATTCTTACTTGCTTGCCTTCATCCATTCCCAATGCCTTCCCACCCCACAGGAAACAGCATCACCACCCTTTGTCAGTGAGGTAGTGCTGGGAAACAGATGAAGAAAGGCCACATCGGCTCACACTCATTCTCTAGCTGTCATGTGGAATGTACCAAAACCATAGACCCCACAGACCTTTCCCTGGTTTACCCTAGATGTTTCACATGCCCTGGTTCAGTCCATTGACAGCATGTTGACCCCATTATACCACATCGTTCCAATTCACTTTATTCTGTGCACACCTTTCACCCTCCTGCATGCCCAGGCCCTGATTGCTCAAAATGATATATATATATATATATATATATATATATATTTATTTTGCTTTGTCGCTGTCTCCCGTGTTAGCGAGGTAGCGCAAGGAAACAGACGAAAGAATGGCCCAACCCACCCACATACACATGTATATACATACACGTCCACACACACAAATATACATACCTATACATCTCAACGTATACATGTATACACACACACAGACATATACATATATACACGTATACATAATTCATACTGTCTGCCTTAATTCATTCCCATTGCCACGCCGCCACACATGTAATAACAACCCCCTCCCCCCTCATGTGTGTGAGGTAGCGCTAGGAAAAGACAACAAAGGCCCCATTCATTCACACTCAGTCTCTAGCTGTCATGTAATAATGCACCGAAACCACAGCTCCCTTTCCACATCCAGGCCCCACAGAACTTTCCATGGTTTACCCCAGACGTTTCACATGCCCTGGTTCAATCCATTGACAGCACGTCGGCCCCGGTATACCACATCGTTCCAATTCACTCTATTCCTTGCACGCCTTTCACCCTCCTGCATGTTCAGGCCCCGATCACTCAAAATCTTTTTCACTCCATCTTTCCACCTCCAATTTGGTCTCCCACTTCTCCTCGTTCCCTCCATCTCTGACACATATATCCTCTTGGTCAATCGTTCCTCACTCATTCTCTCCATGTGACCGAACCATTTCAAAACACCCTCTTCCACTCTCAACCACACTCTTTTTATTACCACACATCTCTCTTACCCTTACATTACTTACTCGATCAAACCACCTCACACCACATATTGTCCTCAAACATCTCATTTCTAGCACATCCACCCTCCTGTGCACAACTCATCCATAGCCCATGCCTCGCAACCATACAACATTGTTGGAACCACTATTCCTTCAAACATACCCATTTTTGCTTTCTGAGATAATGTTCTCGACTTCCACACATTCTTCAACGCCCCCAAAATTTTCGCCCCCTCCCCCACCCTATGATTCACTTCCACTTCCATGGTTCCATCTGCTGCCAAATCCACTCCCAGATATCTAAAACACTTCACTTCCTCCAGTTTTTCTCCATTCAAACTTACCTCCCAGTTGACTTGGCCCTCAACCCTGCTGTACCTAATAACCTTGCTCTTATTCACATTTACTCTCAAATTTCTTCTTTCACACACTTTACCAAACTCAGTCACCAGCTTCTGCAGTTTCTCACATGAATCAGCCACCAGCGCTGTATCATCAGCGAACAACAACTAACTCACTTCCCACGCTCTCTCATCCACAACAGACTGCATACTTGCCCCTCTCTCCAAAACTCTTGCATTCACCTCTCTAACAACCCCATCCATAAACAAATTAAACAACCATGGAAACATCACACACCCCTGCCGCAAACCTACATTCACTGAGAACCAATCACTTTCCTCTCTTCCTACACGTACACATGCCTTACATCCTCGATAAAAACTTTTCACTGCTTCTAACAACTTGCCTCCCATACCATATATTCTTAATACCTTCCACAGAGCATCTCTATCAACTCTATCATATGCCTTCTCCAGATCCATAAATGCTACATACAAATCCATTTGCTTTTCTAAGTATTTCTCACATACATTCTTCAAAGCAAACACCTGATCCACACATCCTCTACCACTTCTGAAACCACACTGCTCTTCCCAATCTGATGCTCTGTACATGCCTTCACCCTCTCAATCAGTACCCTCCCATATAATTTCCCAGGAATACTCAACAAACTTATACCTCTGTAATTTGAACACTCACCTTTATCCCCTTTGCCTTTGTACGGTGGCACTATGCATGCATTCAGCCAACCTCAGGCACTTCACCATGATCCATACATACATTGAATATCCCCACCAACCAATTAACAACACAGTCACCCCTTTTTTAATAAATTCCACTGCAATACCATCCTGGCCTTGCCAGCTTTCATCTTCTGCAAAGCTTTCACTACCTCTTCTCTGTTTACCAGACCATTCTCCCTCATCCTCTCACTTTGCACACCACCCTGACCAAAACATCTCATATCTGCCACTCTATATCATCAAACACATTGAACAATGCTTCAAAGTATTCACTCCATCTCCTCACTTCATCACTACTTGTTATTACCTCCCCATTTGCCCCCTTCACCGATGTTCCCATTTGTTCTCTTGTGTTACACACTTTATTTACTCCTTCCAGAATATCTTTTTATTCTCCATAAAATTTAATGATACTCTCTCACCCCAACTCTCATTTGTCCTCTTTTTCACCTCTTGCAACTTTCTCTTGACCATTTGCTGTTTTCTTTTATATATCTCCCGGTCATTTGCACTAATTCTCTGCAAAAATTATCCAAACACCTCTTCTCTTTCACTAACACTCTAACTTCTTCATACCACCACTCACTACCCTTTCTAATCTGCCCACCTCCCACCTTTCTCGTGTCACATGCATCTCTTGTGCAAGCCATCACTGCTTCCCCAAATACTTTCCATTCTTCCCCCACTCCCCCAACATCATTTGTGTGTGTGTATTATTTTCTATTTTGAGTGTGGATTTGGCTTATTTATACATCACCCTTTATATTCAACTTGCTTGTGTTCAGACCTTGAGGAATGCTTTTTCCTATCCAAATATGGTTCCGTTTAGTGTTCTAAGGGCATTTAGTGTGTTTTTTCTTTCTTCTTTTTTATATTATTGGTGTGGGGAGTGAGTATCATGTACAGTGCCTGGAATGATTGGCATTTTTGTTCAATGGGAGAGACTGTCCATGCAGCATGACTAGAGAGTTTGAGTGGGATATGTGTCTGTTTAGGAAAACTGATTCCCCTCATTGTGAGGCATTAGGCAGTGCAAGTATCCACAGTGATGTATTTCAAGGGTCTTGGTAACATGACACTCCTTATATGACTATATGACCATACTTGTACAGTCTATTTCTCTTATGTGTTTGCCTTTACATTTAAGGGTTAAAAGAAAAGATTGTTTTATACATTAAAATTATGAAGGTAAAGAATTTTGTGTTGCAGGTATGAAGCATATGTCGCAAATCAATAATGAACTCTGATTCTCATGTGTCACAATTCTGAAACATCTCAAGTTCATATTTCACAAGGCAAGGTGTTGGTGCAATGACCACATTTTTAAGTTTGAAGATGTAACTGCATTAAATGTATGTAATTATGAATCTTGTTAAAGTTCAAGTCACTGGATATGTTGAATCATGTTTGATAAAAAAATTACATGCGAGATTGCTGTCTTTTGAATTATTTTACATTGGAAGATGAAACTCATTCTTGCATTTTTCATGGATGTCACACAGCCATTCCAAATTTATGTTTTGAGTTGCATACTTTGCTAAATCTTGCATTTTGATCAAACCGTGTGAAACTCCAAACTCTTTCAGGATGAGGCTCAAGATGAAAGACAAGACAAACCTTGGAAACAAATTCAGTCCATATTTGTTTCTTAACCTGTAGTTTCTGATTGCTAAATGATTAAAAGGTTTTGGTTAGAGGTTTAAGGTTAATCACTATTACTACTTAGTTTGGGTTTCAAGATGGAGCCAGAATGCATAATGTTTCAGTACATAAGTTTACTCATTTCCAAGACTTTAGTTTCTCATGATTAGCTTGCCAGTTCATCTTAGATTTTGATCCAGCAAAATAGGATTGGTGATTTGATTTTGACTTCAGCCAAGATTTGATGATGGATTCAGGTCTTTTATGTTATATCTGTATGCCAGATTCCTATTACAAGATCTGTCGAATAACTAGATTTCAGTTGGACTTGGTGAGATTACATATTGTACTGATACATACCTTTGCTTCATTATATGTGATGTATTTGTATTCACATTTATACATATGTCTGGAAATATGAATGAATTAGAGGAAATCAGTCCTTACTCAGTTTGGATTAATAAGCAGCAGCATTTGCATTGTTCCATTTTATCTTTTTTTAAAGTGTTTAATGTTTTTCAGGTGGCATAATGTACTCCCCACCTTCAGATGGTGGGTTAGGAAGGAACTTAAATGGTGCTATATGGCCATTAAGGGGACCACTGTGCCGTCCAAGGTTTTTGAAGTTACTTCTGGTAGTAGTGCTACTGATGATGGCACAGTTTTCCTTAAACATCCTCTTTTATCGCAACTACGATTCTCTCTTCTATGTCAATACTACATCGGCAGTGTCACTCACTTCTTTTGAATCAAGGGTGAGTTGTAAAATTACTCTTTTTTTGCATGTAGTTTTGTATGTAGTTGCAAAATACAAAAAAATCATAAATGTAATGTGTGTAAAACAGAATAAGATTATGTATTGTTGGACATGAAATATAGGCTTTACTGACCTATCCAGTCTGTTGGTCTCCATCTGGCAGACTTCTCGGAGTATGGCACTAGTTACTACACTAGAGCCCCACACCATATAATGTACTGTACCATGTTGTACTGTACTTGCATTTCTGTTTTCATTCCCTTGGATATCATGTAGGGAGGTGAATGCAAGAGTTTTAGAGAGAGGGGCAAGTATGCAGGCTGTTCTGATGAGAGGGCTTGGGAAGTGAGTAAGTTGTTGTTCACTAATGATACAGCGCTGGTGGCTGATTTGGGTGAGAAGCTGCAGAAGTTGGTGACTGAGTTTGGTAGAGTGTGTGAAAGAAGAAAGCTGAGAGTGAATGTAAATAAGAGCAAGGATGTTAAGTTCAGTAGAGTTGAGGGACAAGTTAATTGGGAGGTAAGTTTGAATGGAGAAAAACTGGAGGAAGTGAAGTGTTTTAGATATCTGGGAGTGGATTTTGCAGCAGATGGAAATGGAAGTGGAAGGGAGTCACAGGATGGGGGAGAGGAGCGAAGGTTCTTGGAGCGTTGAAGAATGTGTGGAAGGCGAGAATGTTATCTCGGAGAGCATAAATGGGTATGTTTGAAGGAATAGTGGTTCCAACAATGTTATATGGTTGCTAGGCATGGGCTATAGATAGGGTTGTGTGGAGGAGAATGAATGTGTTGGAAATGAAATGTTTGAGGACAAGATGTGGTGTGAGGTGGTTTGATTAAGTAATGACAGGGTGAGAGAGATGTGTTGTAATAAAAAGAGTGTGGTTGAGAGAGCAGAAGAGGGTGTGTTGAAATGGTTTGATCACATGGAGAGAATGAGTGAGGAAAGATTGACAAAGAGGACATATGTGTCAGAGGTGGAGGGAACGAGGAGAAGCAGGAGACCAAATTGGAGATGGAAGGATGGAGTGAGAAAGATTTTGAGCAATCGGGGCCTGAACATATAGGAGGGTGAAAGGCGTGCAAGGAATAGAGTGAATTGGAACGATGTGATATGCCAGGGTCGATGTGCCATCACTGGATTGAACCAGGGCATGTGAAGAGTCTGGGGTAAACTATGGAAAGGTCTGTGAGGCCTGGATGTGGAAAGGGAGCTGTGGTTATCTTTTCCTAGCACTACCTCGCTGGTGGGGGTGGATGCTATTTCATATGTGGTGGGGTGGCGACGGGAATTGATGAAGGCAGCAAGTATGAATATGTACATGTGTGTATATATGTCAGTGTATGTATATGTAAGTATATGTTGAAATGTATATGTAAGTATGTATGCGTGTATGGGTGTTTATGTATATATATGTGTGTGTAGGTGGGTTGGGCCATTCCTCGTCTGTTTCATTGCGCTACCTCACTGACGCAGGAGACAGCGATTAAGTATAATACATGAAATAGAACCAAAAGAAGTATACTGGAAGCAGCAATTTGTATTAATATACTGTTTGTTACACTTGAATTGACAGAAATATATTTCTTGTAACTAAATAAACATGCACAGTACTGTTGAAAATTTTCTCTATCAGTGAACTTCACAGAATAAACTGCTGTCTTTGAGTATATCAGGTGTAGTTGAATAGCATTATGGGATGTGTAACTTGACTGCTTTTTGAAAAATTAAAGTAGCTGCAGAGCTTAATCAGCCTGACACCATGTAATTATCTCTTCCTTGGTTGTTGATTTTTCCTTGGAATTATCCATAGATATCTCATAACAACAGGATTCACAACATTGTCATTAAGGTCCTGGTCACTAGATGCAAAAGCAGTGTCATCCTTATCATTCATCCTTATCCACTCTTCTATATTTTTCTCTTCAAATTTAGTGACAGGAGTATTGGAAGGAGCAGATTGTGAACCACAGTAAGACAAGTTTTCACATACTTGATACAGGGTCTGGTCTGTATGGTTTATTTTCAGACACAGTTATTGATTTTTTGTGTTTTAAAAACTTTTGAGTTGAGAAGTATTGTTGACAACCTGTATTTTGTTACTTAAAACTTCATAAGCTTTTTCTTTGGTGTAGGGAGGTTAATGGTGACTAGTTAAGCCAACATTGATTTGAGGGTTGCATCAAAGTCAATTCATTTCATGACTTATTGGTTCTCAATGGCCATTGACTGAGGAAAAGGTCTTCATTACTTGACTTGCTTTATTTCTTTTTATTTTACTTTATCGCTGTCTCCCACATTAGCGAGGTAGCACAGGGAAACAGACGAAAGAATGGCCCAACCCACCCACATACACATGTATATACATAAACGCCCACACACGCACATGTACATACCTATACCTTTCAACTTATACATATACATACACAGACATATACATATATAAACATGTACATATTCATACATGCTGCCTTCATCCATTCCCCCCGCCACACATGAACCATTTTAATTTCAAACCATTTCAATACACCCTGCTTTCTCCACCATACTCTTTTTAATACCACACATCTCTCTTACCCTTTCATTACTTACTCGATCAAACCACCTCACACCTGTTCAATCCAACGACAGCATGTCGACCCCAGTATACCATTTCGTTCCAGTTCACTCTGTTCTTTGCACACCTTTCACCCTCTTGTATGTTTAGGCCCTGATCACTCAAAATCTTTTACACTCCATCCTTCCACCTCCAATTTGGTCTCCCACTTCTCTTCATTCCCTTCACCTCTGACACATATGTCCTCTTTGTCAGTCTTTCCTCACTTATTCTCTCCATGTGACCAAACCATTTCAATACACCCTGCTTTCTCCACCATACTCATTTTAATACCACACATCTCTCTTACCCTTTCATTACTTACTCGATCAAACCACCTCACACCACATATTGTCCTCAAACATCTCATTTCCAACACATCCACCCTCCTCTGCACAACCCTATCTATAGCTCTTGCCTCACAACCATATAACTGTTGGAACCATTATTCCTTCAAATATACCCATTTTTGCTCTCCAAGATAACGTTTTCGCCTTCCACACATTCTTCAACGCTCCTAGAATCCTTGCCCCCTCCCCCACCCTGTGACTCAATTCCGCTTTCATGGTTCCATGTGCTTCCCAATCCACTCCCAGATATCTAAAACATTTCATTTCCTCCAGTTTTTCTCCATTCAAACTTACCTCCCACAGGGTTCCCACGCCGCTGGGAAAACGGGAAAAACCCGGGAATTTTATTTGAGGTGCTCCTGGCCGGAAAAAGGCCTGGAAAACGCGTAAAATTGAAAATGTCCGGGAGAAACCCTTGAAATTGGAATACTATAAATTAAGTTGTGCATATTGCCAAGAATTTTTTTAATCCAAAATGCCAATTCAGTCTATTCAGCAATATTGATTCAAAATCCTTCTCTGGATTTTTAACACATTTGGTTTGAGCTGTACATGGTCCAAGTAATAATTTATAAAGAATATAGAATATACATATACAGTAGGAAGACACTAACCATTGAAAACTAGTTGAAGTTCTGAGTCATAAGTTTGTGATTATCCAAGAAGTAGCATCATGTGCTTATTAACATCAAGAATTGAAAGTATGGTTGATGAAAATGAATTTTTACCAAACTGAGAATAATGGTGATCTTTATGGAAATCCTTTGAATGCTATAGATTTCCAATATTTTAGGTAAATGGCCTTAGTCACAGTGCTGAGTCAGAAAATTTTTGTATCATGCAAATTGGTCATCTTGTGGCTTATAAAGCATTGAAAGCCAGCCTCATACAGAAAGCTCTTGATAGTCCTGTCAATACAAGTCCAATCCTAAATCATTAGAACTAACATGGTAACTAAGTTATAAATGTGTTCAATAGAACAAACACAAACCAGTGATCAGTGTTATCCAGATGGTTTGTCCATTGCAGTCCATTTAAGATTAAGTGGGCTGAAAACCCTGTAGAAAATATCCTGGAAAACATTTACAGATCCTGGAAATATCCTGGAAAAAGCTTTGAATTTTATGTCAGTAAAAGAGTGGGAACCCTGCTCCCAATTAGCTTGTCCCTCAATCCTACTGAACCTAATAACCTTGCTCTTATTCACATTTACTCTCAGCTTTCTTCTTTCACACACTTTACCAAACTCAGTCACCAACTTCTGCAGTTTCTCACCCGAATCAGCCACCAGCGCTGTGTCATCTGCGAACAACAGCTGACTCACTTCCCAAGCCCTCTCATCCCCACCAGACTGCATACTTGCCCCTCTCTCCAAAACTCTTGCTTTAACCTCCTTAACAACTCCATCCATAAACAAATGAAACAACCATGGAGACATAACGCACCCCTGCTGCAAACCTACATTCACTGAGAACCAATCACTTTCCTCTCTTCTTACTCGTACACATGCCTTACATCCCCAATAAAAAGTTTTCACTGCTTCCAGCAACTTACCTTCCACAGAGCATTTCCATCAACTCTATCATATGCCTTCTCCAGATCCATAAATGCTACATAAAAATCCATTTGTTTTTCTAAGTATTTCTCACAAACATTCTTCAAAGCAAATACCTGATCCACACATCCTCTACCACTTCTGAAACCACACTACTCTTCCCTAATCTGATGCTCTGTACATGCCTTCACCCTCTCAATCAATAGCCTCCCATATAATTTCCCAGGAATACTCAATAAACTTATACCTCTGTAATTTGATCACTCACTTTTATCCCCTTTGCCTTTGTACAGTGGCACCATGCATGCATTCAGCCAATTTTCAGGCTCTTCACTATGAACCATACATACACATTGAGTATCCTCACCAATCAGTCAACATCACAGTTACCTCTTTTTTTAATGAATTCTACAGCAATACCTTCCAAACCCTCCGCCTTGCCAGCTTTCATCTTCCGCAAAGCTTTCACTATCTCTTCTCTGTTTACCAAATCATTCTCCCTGTCTCCCTTTGCATACCACCTCGACCAAAACACCCTATATCTGTCACTCTATCATCAAACACATTCAACAGACTTTCAAAATACTCACTCCATCTCCCTCTCACTTCACCACTGCTTGTTATTACCTCCCCATTTGCCCACTTCACCGATGTTCCCATTTGTTCTCTTGTCTTACGCACTTTATTTACCTCCTTCCAAAACATCTTTTTATCCTCCATAAAATTTAATGATACTCTCTAACCCTAACTCTCATTTGTCCTCTTTTTCACCTCTTGCACCTTTCTCTTGACCTCTTTCTTTTATATATTTCCCAGTCATTTGCACTATTTCCATGCATATGTAATGCTTAAATAGGGTCTGTGCTGTCTTTCATAAGATAGCTCTTAAGGCATAAGTTTCCAAGGTTCTTTAGTTTTTTAAGCATACAAAAACCTCTATACGTATCATAAATTTTCACCCATCCCTAGAAAATTTACCATTCTTGCAAACTAATATGAATACTGATATTTATATTAATATTGTTGCAGGTAAGGTGGGTGAGCTCAAAGTTGCCATGGATCCATTCCTTGTCAGAGAATCCAGAAAGTGTAGTCCAATTACAGTATTTAGACACAAACTCATCCAGTAAACCAGAGACAGTGACAGAGAGGATAGCAACCAATGTTTTAACTGAAAATGAAGATTTAGATCTGTTGAAAGATAAAGAAAAACAAAAAAAAGAAAACAATGAAAGATCTACAGAGATAGAATTAAGAGATGTTTCTCCCTTAAGGAAAATTGAGCATGATAAAGAGAATGAGAGAAGTGTACCTCTTCATAAACCTTCTGTATCTGAACCACTTTTAGTGGACAGTAAGGAAGTACACCTCAAGGCTTCCATTAATATATCAGATCTGAATGTCACAGCTACAAGTGAGAAACTAACAGTAAAGGGCCCGTCCAAGATGTCAGAGACCAGTATTAAGGACCAAGATGCCAAACAATCAAAAGTACCACAAGTTGATACTGTTATAAAGACATTGCCAGTTAAAAGTGAGAGTGAGAATGGCATAGAAAGTAACAAAGTGCTTTTGAGTAAAGAAAAGCCCCCTTGTCCACCAGTACCACCAAAACTTGGTAAGTATGATTATATATAGTATGTCCAAACCACTGTAGCACACCCCCTTTAGCTCTATCAACCATACATTTTTTAATACCTTATCCATTTCACCCAGTCATCATTCTTCACACCACATATTGTCTCCAAGTATTTAATTTCCAACATGTCCACCATTTTTTTTTTCAACATGACTCGTATCCACACAACACAGTTGAGACTTCTGTAGCTTGGGACTACAGTTCCAGTAACTCTTCTATTCCCTTCCCACAAGTTATGTGAATGATGGGGGTATATATATATATATATATATATATATCATTCCATGGTCTGGTTCCGTATATTTCCCAAAAGAATGTTTGTGTATTTTTAGTTAAGTAGCCTTTTATTTCATTGTGAGGTTTATTTCCTTTCAGGTTTAGTAGCTATTTTTATGCTGTTTTTATACTCATAGTTAAGCACTGCATCATCATTTGTTCAAACAGGGCTTCATAACTGATGCTTTCTATTTCCAGGCTATTGAAAATAAGAATGAGATCAAGTATCATTGGTGTATATCTCTATCTAACTCTGCTTTAGAGATAATTTTAGAGAATGCAAAGCACCACTCTCACATAAGTATCACAGTATGATATATCTTTAACATTTAATTTTCTGTAACATCATAAATCTGCAGTGGGCTTGGTTAAGATCCATCGCACAGTGCCAGCCTTAGAAGAGCAAGAACGCAGCCACCCAGAGCTTGAACCAGGAGGTCGCTTTAGACCAGCAGATTGCCGTGCTCGTCACAGAGTTGCTATCATCATTCCATATAGAGACAGAATACAACACTTAGCAGTGTTTCTCTATCACATTCATCCTATACTTCAGCGACAACAGATTGACTATGCTATATATGCAGTAGAACAAGCAGGTTAGTAAAGTCTTTCTTTGGATATGTTCCGTTTGTATGATATGAGTATCAACTCTGTTACATGTGGCACAGCCAGTGGTTTGGTTTATTAGATTACCAACTTCATGTTTTGTGTTGTATACATAATAGATTGCTTTTGAGATCATGTTTTTAAGTAGCCAACGGATATATAGAAATTAGATTTGATGTTTTTGCTGTAGTAAAATTATGATATCTTAAGTATCATAATTTTATATGTCCAGCCTATAGTGTGGCTGGTACTAGTAATAACATGTTCTTCATCTGAATGAAATTTTTCTCAGATTGATACCTTGAATTCTTCACTTCATACTTTAACCAGATTTCAGGAAGGCTTGCTGGAGGAAAGGACTTTGTTGACTGTGGGATCTCTTCACTTATCCTTTAGTCGAACCATTTATTAATGTTTTTGTTTGTGATGGTGGTGGATACTACTTAACCCTGTAACCAGACCTAAAATAGATGTGTTTCCCAGCATAGGGAATCTTGTGTAGATCTAAGATCCATGCTTTCATGTCATTCAGTTGATCTGCAGCAATGGTGTGAGATGCTTAAGCCCTCCCAATGCATTAAGGGAGGTATTCTCAGTGAACTTGCACTTGTAAAAGAATTTATGCCGCAACTGGTCTTGTTTAGTTCTTTGTGTGATCTTGGAGTAATGGAGGACTTAGCCAGCCACACAAAGTACTCATTCTTAATTGTATTGTGAAAGATGTAATAATCATGCATAGATCCATGTTATTCACCCCAGCACTGTGCCTGTGGATGATATATGTGTGTGTATGAGATTGAAGTACTGTCTGGTAGAAAGGAAGAAGCAAACCCTTCTCCATCTTGAACACATTTGCTCACCAGTCTCCCTCACTGTGATTGTTAATTTGATATGTGTAGTACTTCTAGATATAGTTATTCATGATTACCTCAGGACCCCTTTTAAAGAAAGAGCTCTGGTTTTACCTGTGAAATCTTTCCAGGAGCTCCTAGACCTCCTTAGCTGTGCTACTTTCAGTGGCAAGGAAATGATGAACCCCTTTGGAATAGGAAGGTCTTTGATAAGACTGTACCTCAAGCAGGTGGAGTCCAGCTACACCAAATACATTCATGTTACTTACCACTACTGCTTTGCCTTTGTATTAAAGTGAAGTACTGTCAAAAACAAGCTCATATGTCTTCCTGTTGTATCAGGAGCTGTCAGATGTGGCATTTGGGGGGGAAGGAGACTTTTTGTGCATTTTCTGTCACTTTTGAATCTGTTGTTAAGATTTCTTTTCCCAGAGGAATTTCTTGTATCATTTTTTCATACTCTCAATTTCTTGTGTTAGTGAGGTAGCATCAAGAACTGATGACTGAGCCTTAGATGGAAAATCCTCACCTGTCACCTTCTGTGTTCCTTCTTTTTGAAGAGTAAAACAGGAGAGAAGGATTTCCTCCCCCATTCTCACCCCTTTTAGTCGCCTTCTAGACATAAATATGTGGGTAATGCTCTTTCTCCCCATTCCCCAGGGATAATGTTTCATTATGTAAAAATTTATTTGCTTGTTAGTTTATTTGTGTATTGCTTGATGAAAAATGGATGTTTTACCAGTAAAGGGAGAAAAATCTTATGAAATGAAAGAACATCATATAAGAATAAGAAAAACGAGAGAAATGGATGAAACAGGCTTTCAACTTAACTCTGGCGGGATAAAAACTTCTGGTGAGGGTGTATTTCTTTGATAGCACAGGCTGTTGTTGACATGTCTTGACTGTCACCATCTTATTTATATATGATGGTCCCTTGCCTATTGTGGATTTCCCAGCTGCTGTTTTGAGTATACACATGAAATAATGTATACCATATTACCAACCATGGTATCAGGTTTTGAGTCTCCACGGTTTTGTATGGCATCAAAATTTTTCTCTATTCTTTGGGCAAGTGTCATGGGTTGTGGCTTCGCCTGGCAGATCATCATTTTAGGGAGAGGCGGGAGTATGATAACCAGACGGTGTTGCTAGAGTGAGTGTCAAGGTGGTCTTTTTGCAGTATAGCTGGCTGGTTGTTTTTGCGGAGTACAGAGGCAAGGCATTATTGGTGACATACTGCCTTCATGTAAATCTCTTGCATCACTTATTTTATACTTTTGGAGAATAAGCATATAATTTTTGAAGTAGAGCATTCTTTTTAACTCTAAAATGCTCTTTACAGGACCTGTGGTATGTATCCACCTCAGGTACACCATTTTCCTAAGGCTCTGTACCGTGTCAGTCACAGATCTTTTAGGTACTTGACCCCATTAGTTGGCAAGAGACTTGTGTAGTGTTTTAATGGAGTTACAGCTTTTTAGTGTCAATTGCATTGTCATCAAATAGACTGTCATCTAGACCACTAAATACCTCATCACTGCTGAGAAAATACTTCGATTTCATCCATACTTACTGGTCTACAGTGACATCCTTTCTGTGCCATGACTAAGGGTAACTGAAGAACTCATGTAATGGTTGTATAAGGTCTTAGGCATTTCATGCCACTAATGTAGACCACTTGAAATCAGGTTTTTGGTTTCCTACCTGTGAGGAGTCTGGTTAAAAGGTTAAGAATGAAAAAAGTAAAGAATTTCCTTTTCTCAAACTTCTCACCAGTTGTGGCACACGTCACAGGTGGATACAGTATACCCTAATTCTAAAAGGTTGCAAGTCTGAAATAATGCAAATCGAAACATTGCACTTTGAGGTATCGGTGTGATTGTCAGCAATAAATAGTACAGATGAAAATTTAGTTCACTAATCTGTTAATTTCTTGAAGAGGAGTTAGAGAAATTTGCATTTTTTTTATCATTGAAAAAGAGTATTCCATAAATCTACAGTTCTCAAGTGTATTTTCATAGAAAAACATTAAGAAGAAAAATTTAAAGAAATTCGGAAAGACAGCATTAAGTCTGAGAGCTTATTGTAGAACAAGTTGGACAAAAGAAATGACAGTGAAATATAAATGAAACAACTTGGCAGAAGAGTACTTCTTGGATTTGTGCAAATAGTGGGCTAGAGTTGCCCTCTGTCAGTGGCCTGTTAAGGGCAAGGTACAAAAGGCTAAGAAGTGGCATTGGAGTTCATTAGTTATGGAGACTCTGTTGCCATGGCCATCCCCCTTAAGGGAACAGAGATATGGGTAGATAGAATATTACTGGGTGACTGTGCAGAAATTTGCATTAAGATGAAGTAATTTTTAAGAGATTGTGTGAATTTATGTGGTTTGGATGTAAAACTATTGTATCATATACTAGTTTAGTAGGTCAAGTAGTTCTTATACTCTGTGTAGTATATTAATGAAAAGTAACTTTCAGGTAGTGGGAAATTTAATCGAGCAATGTTATTGAATGTGGGAGCCTTGGAGGCATTGAAACAATACCAGTATGATTGCTTCATCTTCCATGATGTTGACCTGCTTCCGGAAGATGACCGTAACCTCTACACATGTCCAGAGCAGCCTCGTCACATGTCCATTGCCATTGATAGCATGAGTTACAGGTATGTTGTTTGTCAGAGTGTTATAGTAATTGAAAAAATTGAATTTTCATGTCCCTGGCTCGCATAATTTTTCATTATTGCTGGTTTATGTGAAAACGCCTCCCTCTGTCTATGCTTTTACTGATACTTCACACAATCTTAAAATATTTAGAATCACAATTGTGCCCCAAATAAACATCCTTTTAGTAAGACATATTTTAGACTCCACATGCATCTATGATTTTCTTTTCAGCTCTTGTACTTCACTTTTTCACGCACCTGTCTTTTTTCTTTCTTGGCATTAACAGAAAATTTGTTTTGAGAGGCATATCTCTTTATTTTGATATTACCAATGAAACCAAAAGTTAAGTAACAACAACCAAGCTACTCAACATAAGGCAATGTCCACTTCAAGACACCTTTATGTATTAACCATGATTTGGACTTACGAGCCCTGGGTCTTCTAACAGTCAGCAAGCCAGACCTAAACCCAACTAACGCTCATAGATAACCACATAAGTGTAGTTCTTGAATTTTTTTAGGCAAAAATGCTTAAACACAGCTGATAGTGTATCACCAAAGCATATACAAAGCAATAATGAAATTAAAGAGAATAGATACTTTCCTATCATGACTGCTGAGGCATTCACACAAGACTAGTGGAAAGAGCAAAACAAAACATGGGGTAAATTAGGATGATAGATTAAATTTTTAACGTGAAATTCAGAGTAGCAGCACTGGAATATTGTCAGAGGAGTATATTTTATCAGAATCATCTCTGTCCACAAACATACAATCTCTCCTTGTCATACTTAACACAGCTCATTCTTCCCTGTAACGAGATTTTTCAGCTGTGAGCACTATTTATTAGCTTTGCCTATTGGCAGAATGGTAGGAGCAGTAGGTAGGAGCTCTGCAAACACTGTGATATAGTTGCCCTCTGCCAGTGGCCTGTTAAGGGTGAGGCACTAAAGGCTAAGAAGCAGCATGGGTTCACCAGTTATAGAGACCCTATTGCCTTGGCCACCCCCTTGAGGGTGATCCACCTGGGAACAGGCATCAGAAATATATAAAGATTGGTGACTGTATTGTCGACTGGTTGGTAAGGTTATTTAATGTATGTATGATTCATGGTGAGGTGCCTGAGGATTGGCGGAATGCTTGCATAGTGCC
Source organism: Panulirus ornatus (assembly GCF_036320965.1). Classification (NCBI taxonomy): domain Eukaryota; kingdom Metazoa; phylum Arthropoda; class Malacostraca; order Decapoda; family Palinuridae; genus Panulirus; species Panulirus ornatus. The sequence continues at coordinate 1,424,840 of NC_092250.1, read as the reverse complement.
ATTGTACAAAGGCAAAGGGGACAAAGGTGAGTGCTCAAATTACAGAGGTATAAGTTTGTTGAGTATTCCTGGTAAATTATATGGGAGGGTATTGATTGAGAGGGTGAAGGCATGTACAGAGCATCAGATTGGGAAGAGCAGTGTGGTTTCAGAAGTGGTAGAGGATGTGTGGATCAGGTGTTTGCTTTGAAGAATGTATGTGAGAAATACTTAGAAAAGCAAATGGATTTGTATGTAGCATTTATGGATCTGGAGAAGGCATATGATAGAGTTGATAGAGATGCTCTGTGGAAGGTATTAAGAATATATGGTATGGGAGGCAAGTTGTTAGAAGCAGTGAAAAGTTTTTATCGAGGATGTAAGGCATGTGTACGTGTAGGAAGAGAGGAAAGTGATTGGTTCTCAGTGAATGTAGATTTGCGGCAGGGGTTTGTGGTGTCTCCATGGTTGTTTAATTTGTTTGTGGATGGGGTTGTTAGGGAGGTGAATGCAAGGGTTTTGGAAAGAGGGGCAAGTATGCAGTCTGTTGTGGATGAGAGAGCTTGGGAAGTTAGTCAGTTGTTGTTCGCTGATGATACAGCGCTGGTGGCTGATTCATGTGAGAAACTGCAGAAGCTGGTGACTGAGTTTGGTAAAGTGTGTGAAAGAAGAAAGTTGAGAGTAAATGTGAGTAAGAGCAAGGTTATTAGGTACAGTAGGGTTGAGGGTCAAGTCAGTTGGGAGGTAAGTTTGAATGGAGAAAAACTGGAGGAAGTGAGGTGTTTTAGATATCTGGGAGTGGATTTGGCAGCGGATGGAACCATGGAAGCGGAAGTGAATCATAGGGTGGGGGATGGGGCAAAAATTCTGGGAGCCTTGAAGAATGTGTGGAAGTTGAGAACATTATCTTGGAAAGCAAAAATGGATATGTTTGAAGGAATAATGGTTCCAACAATGTTGTATGGTTGTGAGGCGTGGGCTATGGATAGAGTTGTGCGCAGGAGTGTGGATGTGCTGGAAATGAGATGTTTGAGGACAATATGCGGTGTGAGGTGGTTTGATCGAGTAAGTAATGTAAGGGTAAGAGAGATGTGTGGTAATAAAAAGAGTGTGGTTGAGAGAGTAGAAGAGGGTGTTTTGAAATGGTTTGGTCACATGGAGAGAATGAGTGAGGAAAGATTGACCAAGAGGATATATGTGTCATAGGTGGAGGGAATGAGGAGAAGTGGGAGACCAAATTGGAGGTGGAAAGATGGAGTGAAAAAGATTTTGAGTGATCGGGGCCTGAACATGGAGGAGGGTGAAAGGCGTGCAAGGAATAGAGTGAATTGGAACAATGTGGTATACCGGGGTTGACGTGCTGTCAATGGATTGAACCAGGGCACGTGAAGCATCTGGGGTAAACCATGGAAAGTTCTCTGGGGCCTGGATGTGGAAAGGGAGCTGTGGTTTCGGTGCATTATTACATGACAGCTAGAGTCTGAGTGTGAACAAATGGGGCCTTTGTTGTCTTCCTAGCGCTACCTCGCGCTCATGAGGGGAGAGGGGGTTGTTACTTCATGTGTGGCAGGGTGGCAATGGGAATGAATAAAGGCAGACAGTATGAATTATGTACATGTGTATATATGTATGTCTGTGTGTATATATATGTATACATTGAGATGTATAGGTATGTATATTTGCGTGTGTGGACGTGTATGTATATACATGTGTATGTGGGTGGGTTGGGCCATTCTTTCGTCTGTTTCCTTGCGCTACCTCGCTAACGCGGGAGACAGCAACAAAGCAAAATAAAAAATAAAAAAGATAGATCGGGAGGATCTGTATTTGCTTCAGTGCTCTTTATGATGCCTAGCATGGGCAAAGACTTAAAAGAAAGTGCATTTGTGTTTCACATATGACATCAGAATAAGCTTTATGATAAGCTCAGAAGCAGACACAATGCAAGACCTGAACTTACTATTTAAATGGGCAGAAAAGAATCTAATGGAATTCCTAAAGAGAAATTTGAATAGTTAAGTCGTGGCAAAATATATGGCATAATGGTTACACCTTTCAAAGGACTAACAGGAAAGGAAATTAATGTAGAAGAGTTAAAGACATATGAGTAACCATAGATAAAAAGCAGGGAAGTGGCCATGATGCTGACAAAAATCACATTGAGGTATCAGTGGAGTCATTGTGAAAACTTTCACAGTGTGATGAAAAAAATTGATGATGAAAATGTGGTGTAGGAGTGAAGAGGATGTGAGGACCAGGTGAATGATTTGAAAAGTATATAAACATAATATTTGAAGAAAGAAGGGTTTGTATCTAACATTTGTGGACCTGGAGAAAGTGTATGATATAGTTGACAGATATGCCTTTTGAAAGTTGTTACAAATATATGATGTGGGAGGGAAAGGTTTTTATGATTATCATTATACTTAATTGGTTTCCCACATCATGGAGGTAGCACCAGGAAACTGATGAAGAATGGCCCATCCAATCATATACACACATATATACATAAACGCCCATACACGCACATATACATACATTATCCCTGGGGATAGGGGAGAAACAATACTTCCCATGTATTCCCTGCATGTCATAGAAGGCAACTAAAAGGGGAGGGAGCAGGGACTGGAAATCTTCCCCTCTTGTTTTTAATTTTCCAAAATAAGGAACAGGAAAGGGGGCCAAGTGAGGATATTCCCTCTAAGGCTCAGTCCTCTGTTTTAACACTACCTCACTGGTGTGAGAAATGGCGAATATGTATAAAAAAAGAAATATATATATATACATACATAAACATACACTGACACATACATATATACACATGTACATTTAATTTTAATTACAGAAAAGTATTTTTGACTTTGTTATATGCTGCATTAGTTTTGGGTGGTTTGGGAAAGAGTTGTGATTTATTTCTTGTGGTTCATAACTGGTTAACAAATACAAATTAAGCATATGAAGGTTGTCTGTCTGGTGTTGCGTACCATAGTTCGGTGTAATGAGATGTCCGGATAGTACAAAACTAAAGTTCTCACACCTTGATCCTGTCAAAGTCTTGTATGTCTTGTAATTCGAGACAAGTTTTTTCATTCTCTTAAGATCACCACTCATGCTTCAATGCTTATGCTCTCCATTGTTTATATACATGCTTTATGTAATTATGTTTCTTAACGGATGTCAGTGGCAAGTGCTTCATTCTGCATGTAGGATTTTTTTTGTAAATTTTTTGAGAAGAGTTGGTCATATGTCATAGTATGGATGTGATCAGTAACATATCTTTTAAGGATTAAGGAAGATTCTCTGTGCACCATCTTTTATCAAATGTGAGAAAAGGTATACATTATGGTAGTTATGATAACACATATTTAGAGTTGGTGCAACTTGCTTTGAACACATCACTTGTATTAAAAATACTGAGTGCAGATGGAGAGGATTTACTGTAAGCTTAAATATGTTGTGTTGTTACATGTGATTAACAATCCTGTATTATTTTGCAGGTTGCCTTACAATGACATATTTGGTGGTGTGAGTGCCATGACTGTAGACCAGTTTCGAACTGTCAATGGCTTTAGCAACAAGTTTTGGGGTTGGGGAGGAGAAGATGATGATATGTCAAACAGGATAAAATATCATGGCTTCTTCATATCTCGTTATCCAGCAAATATTGGACGCTACACCATGTTATCCCACACAAAGGATGAACCTAATCCAAGAAGGTATTTCTATTTTAACACAGATTTTTGATAATCCACCAGTTAGAAAATATACTACCACAGATTGCAAAAAGACCTTTATTTGATTTAGGTATTATTTTTGTGGAAGGTGATTATGGTATAGGGGTAAAACTGTTGGATGGTGTGAAAGCCTTCTCTAGAGGAGCAAATGCATGTGTAAGAATGGATGGAGGGTTGAGTGAAAGTTTTAGGATACATGTAGGTGTGAGTTCAAATTGGAGGTGGAAGGATGGAGTGAAATGTTTTAAGCGATGGGGGCCTGAACACACAGGAGGATGAGAAGCATGCAAGGAATAGAGTGAATTGGAACAATATGGTATACTAGGGGCGACATGCTGTTAATGGACTGAACCAGGGCATGTGAAATGTCTGGGGTAAACCGTGGAAAGGTCTGTAGGGCCTGGATGTGGATAGGAAGCTGTGGTTTCGTTGCATTACACATGACAGCTAGAGACTGAGTGTGAACAAATGTGGCCTTTTCTGTCTGTTTTCCTGGCGCTACCTTGCTGATGCAGGGGGTAGAGATGCTGTTTCCTGTGGGACAGGGTGGTGCTGGGAATGGATGAAGGCAAGCAAATATGAAAGGTTCATGTGTATATGTTGAAATGTATATGTATGTGTATGTGCGTTTCTGTATATGTATGTGTATATGAGTGGATGGGTCATTCTTCGTCTGTTTCCTAGCACTACCTCGCTGACACGGGAAACCGATCAAGTATAATAAATAGGGAAAAGGGGTGCAGAGATGGAGTGTGGTGATGAGATATGGTGGCTAGTGGCAAGCCTGTTTATGGATGATGCTATGTTATTTGTTGAGAATGAAGAGGAGTTGCAGAAGGTTGTAAGTGTGTTTCATGTGTATAAGCATAAATGATTGAAGGTAAATGCAAGTAAAAGTAAAGTAATGGTATTTGAAAGGAGAGTGAATATATAGATTTTTGTAAAACTTCATAAAGTAAACCAAGAAAGTGTACTAAATTGTGCTTTGGATATGGGAGGAAAAAGACTGGAAGTAGTGAGAGAATTTTAAGTACATACAAGCTGTCTTGGATAAGTGTGGTGATATGGAAGAAATGATAAAGAGAGAGCAGTACAGGGTAGAAGAGTCATCAGGTTCCATAATAGACGATGAAGGGTAGAGATGTACCTATGTAAAAAAAGACAGGATTAAGGGACAGCATAGTCTTCCCAACCTTGACCTATACAGCCGAAACATGGACATGGAATAAGTCACAGTGGTCAAGAATCCAGGCTGTGGAAATGAGCTATTTGAGAAGACCATGTGGTGTGACTAGATAGAATGAAGAAGTGAAGGGCTGTATGACAGATGGCAAGGAAAGCAAAGGGAATGAATTGTGGAGTGGTAGAATGGGTGAAATATAGTTCTTTTAGGTGGTTTGGGTATGTGGAAAGAATGCAAGACTGGGAGTTTACAAGGGGAGTGTATGTTAGTACAACTGAAGGGGTTGGTGTGATTGGAAGACCACCTGTGACATGGGCAAATAATACTCAACAACTAGGATTTCTATTTTTGATGAAACATTCACCAATTAGCTTTAGGACAGTGGGATGCATGCACACCAGAATACACCAATGTTACTCAACATTGTTTACATAAGGAACAAATGGGTTATTTAGATATCATACAGTGATTCACGAACTGGTTGGTAGTTTTGAGAGTGTATTATACTTAGGTAAATAACTAGGTTCATGGGAAATAAATTCATTTCAGGCACTAGCTTTTAGGAATGCATTTCTCATTAAAGAGAGGAGGGGGTCTTTATTGATGATAAGGGCCTCTTAATATAAGAATCTTGAAGAGTGCAGAGGTTGTAGTTTATTGAGGTTTTACACAAAGCACCTTGTTGTAGAAAAGATATCTGTCTATATCTCTGATTCCTGTTCAAAATGGATCTCCCTCAAGGGGGTGGCCATGGCAGTAGAGTCTATATAACTAGTGAACTCCAGTGCCTCCTCTTATCCTTTGGAGCCTCACCCTTAACAGGCCTCTGCTGGAGGGCACCTAGCGCAGTATTTACAGTCTCCTACCTAATGCTCCTACTGACTACTTCTACTTAATTCTTATTTATTTGCTTTGTCGCTGTCTCCCGCGTTAGCGAGGTAGCGCAAGGAAACAGACGAAAGAATGGCCCAACCCACCCACGTACACATGTATATACATACATGTCCACACACGAAAATATACATACCTATACATCTCAATGTATACATATATATATACACACAGACATATACATGTATACACATGTACATAATTCATACTGTCTGCCCTTATTCATTCCCATCGCCACCTCGCCACACATGGAATAACAACCCCCTCATTGTGCGAGGTAGCGCTAGGAAAAGACAACAAAGGCTCCAATCGCTCATACTCAGTCTCTAGCTGTCATGTAATAATGCACTGAAACCACAGGTACTTAATTCTCCTGCCTAATATTCCTACCTACTACTTCTACTTAATGCTCCATCCTAAATGTTTCTACTTACTACCTTTATCTGCTGCTCTTACCATTTTGCCAAGAGGCTGGGTGAGCACATAGTGCTCATCACAGTTAAATCTAGTTACGAGGAGTGAACTAAGTGAGTTAAATGTTGTCAAGTGTTGTATATGACAAGGAGAGATTGTATGTCTGTGGTTAGAATGCTAATAGTCCACATGATGAAACATAAAGAAAAAACAGCTACCTGGGTCAGAGGAGTGCAACTTGACAACCACTGAAATGGTTGTCAGGTGATAAAAAGTTTTGTTCAAGTGACAGTTTATAAGAACATATTATTGTCATTTTTTTTTTTTTTTTGCTTTGTCGCTGTCTCCCGCGTTTGTGAGGTAGCGCAAGGAAACAGACGAAAGAAATGGCCCAACCCACCCCCATACACATGTATATACATACGTCCACACACGCAAATATACATACCTACACAGCTTTCCATGGTTTACCCCAGACGCTTCGCATGCCCTGATTCAATCCACTGACAGCACGTCAACCCCGGTATACCACATCGATCCAATTCACTCTATTCCTTGCCCTCCATTCACCCTCCTGCATGTTCAGGCACCGATCACACAAAATCTTTTTCACTCCATCTTTCCACCTCCAATTTGGTCTCCCACTTCTCCTCGTTCCCTCCACCTCCGACACATATATCCTCTTGGTCAATCTTTCCACACTCATTCTCTCCATGTGCCCAAACCATTTCAAAACACCCTCTTCTGCTCTCACAACCACACTCTTTTTATTTCCACACATCTCTCTTACCCTTACGTTACTTACTCGATCAAACCACCTCACACCACACATTGTCCTCAAACATCTCATTTCCAGCACATCCATCCTCCTGCGCACAACTCTATCCATAGCCCACGCCTCGCAACCATACAACATTGTTGGAACCACTATTCCTTCAAACATAGCCATTTTTGCTTTCTGAGATAATGTTCTCGACTTCCACACATTCTTCAAGGCTCCCAGGATTTTCGCCCCCTCCCCCACCCTATGATCCACTTCCGCTTCCATGGTTCCATCCGCTGCCAGATCCACTCCCAGATATCTAAAACACTTTACTTCCTCCAGTTTTGCTCCATTCAAACTTACCTCCCAATTGACTTGACCCTCAACCCAACTGTACCTAATAACCTTGTTCTTATTCACATTTACTCTTAACTTTCTTCTTTCACACACTTTACCAAACTCAGTCACCAGCTTCTGCAGTTTCTCACATGAATCAGCCACCAGCGCTGTATCATCAGCGAACAACTGACTCACTTCCCAAGCTCTCTCATCCCCAACAGACTTCATACTTGCCCCATACTTATTGTCATATTAACTGTTATTCTGTAGGTAGTAATTGGAAAGCAACCACCAACCAGGGAGGTATATTACCTGCCTGGGTATTGGGTGGGTTAGTGACGGCTACGTAGTGAGCCAGCACTTCATTGGTCATTGAGTTGCACTCCTTTGACCCAGGTGGCTGTCTTTTCTTTCTGCCTCACCTAGACATTACATGGCCTTGACAACCCTTAATTCACACAACTCATTCCTGGCAACTCTAGATTTTTCTGCATCGAGTGCTTTCCGCTATCCTTTCCTTTCAGTGAAATGGTAGGAGCAATAAAGAAGCAGTTGGTAGGAACGTTAGATAAAAATAGGAGGTTGGAGCATGAGGCAGAAGTGTGAAACATTAGGTAGGAGCCTCTGAAAATAATGTGCTCAAGATATCTTCTAACAGTGGCTTGTTATGGGTGAGGCACTGAAGACTAAGAAGCGGTATTAGAGTTCAACAGTAATGGAGGTTATTTTGCCGCGGCCACCCCCTTGAGGGAGTTCCCAAAGGGAACAGGCATCAAAGATATAGATAGATACATAGATAACTGTTATTCACAGAATTAAGAAAATAATTATTATTCACGGAAATAAGAAAATAATGTCTAATTAATGGTATTATTTACTGAAGTAATCTAATTATTTTTCTGTTCCCCTACGTTATTAAAAAAGGTGATGAAAGAAGCCTGCAAGTTCATAGTAGTTTATAATTGTTAAATTACTGTAGATATTGTAGTGGGTTGGTTGGGTAGAGAAATAATGTCTTCAATTTTTTTTTTTTTCAGATACCAGTACTTATATGAAGGAAAGAAGAGATTTAAATCGGATGGCCTTAATAGTGCCAAATATCGAGCATTAGATGTACAGCTACGTCGACTTTACACTTGGGTCTACGTTGACCTCTATCCTTCATGATCATACTTTTTTTTTTTTTTTTTTTTGGCATACATGTTTGTGTTCAGATAATGGTTCTTGGTAGTGCATTCAGATCATGGGTGTATGTTTTTTTCTATGAAAGATAAGCAGAATGTGCGACTATAGATGTAAAAACATCATTGTTTACATGTATGAATGCGATAAACATTTTTCATCTGGTAGCATCAGTTTAGTTCATCTTTGCTAATTGTAAGTCAAGAGAATTATAATGAACCAACTTTGAAGTGCTTTATTAGTGACTTGGACATTTTTATATATTACATACATGGTATAGTCTGTTAAAATATGAAGATGTAAATTATGAAGTTTATAGTTTTGTAGATTGGAAAAAAAATGTACTTGCGGTGTACATGATTTAATGCTGGATTAAATAATTCTAGCTTACGTCTTTTACTAAAACTAATCTTTTAGGCTTGCTTTGGCTTTCATGTATAGCTTTTGTGTTCTCTGCATAGTATTGCAGACTCATAGGGATCCCCTTATTCATTGTTGTCGTCCATTGTCTTGAGTCATTCCTTTAACCTCCAACATAACCTTAGTCACAGTGTGAACACACTTTTTCAGATTTTCATGAAATCATTAAATGCTTTACGGCATCCTAAGAACTGAGAGGCATAAAACGTAATTCTAGTTTGCCAATGATGAAAAACTTTGGACCTTAAAGCTAGATTTTTTGTTATTCAAATGTCACTTTCAGCTATTTTTATTTTGCTCAGAAACTATGTTGCACTACAAGCGAGACAAGGGTTCCATTGAACATTCTTCTAGTATATATACAGTATATATGTATATGGGTGCATTACCTCAGAGTTTTACATCAAGAATATTCTTCAGTTCTTGGGCCTTCTTAAAGCAGGTCTGTATATTTAAGTATTTGTCATGACAAAATATGCACAAAATGAAGTCTTATTACTTTTGAGTTTGTAAATCTTTATTTATTTTGTTGGTTAATAAAATTTTCGACATTGTTGAGGTTTGGTTGTAATAAAATAATCCAAGATTGTTTCACTGGAATGTTATATGGCTTCACATTTCTAGTAAATGCCTCATCATATTTTACTGTAATGTATAAACTTTAATACCTGAAATACTATGGTTTATGTAAACTTGGTAAAATTAATTTTTTCTTAATTCTAGTGATGAGGAGCTTGTATTGTCAGCTATGCAGCAGAATTTTCATAATATGGTTTGCTCAAGTCATCCACTTATCAGTTTAAGAATGTACTTCATTTTTGGTTATCAAGTGCCTTCAGAGCACATGTAAAATGAAGATATTTCAATGTCACAAACTTACCATGAGAATGTGTATATCTGAGGACAATGGATTAGACAATCTGATAAAACATTTATTGAGGTACTGTATTTGGATGCACAAAAGTAAACATTTTGTAATTAAATTACAATGGACCTGACCAATTACTTGTATGTTCCAGTGAACACATTATTTTAGTCCAAGTAATAAGCAGTGTCATGATTATAAAACCTCCCACCATCCTGTTGTTTTTGATCAGTTTGTATAGCAAGACACACTGAGGGTAATACAAAATGGTTTACATGTCAGAGGTTGCAGGTAGGGTTAAATGTATCCTGAAACTGATCATATCTTCCCACTACATCCATGGTAGTTTGTGATGATGCATTCGAGACGCAAATTGCATTTTCAAACTAATGTCAGCCAGGGTAACCATAATGAGGATTTGCCACAAACCATTATTGTTGTTTCCCTTTTCATCTTGATGTACGTAATGGCCTGTCAAGGGTGTGGCACAATAGGCTAAGAAGTGGCACTGGAGTATATTAGTTATGTCAGGTAGTAAAAGGTGTAAGGTTGTGGAGAAATTTAATAGTGTGGGTTGGGCAAACCCATACCCTTGGTCGTGGTGTATGGAGTGAAACTGGACATTATTGCAAAATATGGCAGGGAATGGATCTAGAATATCGAGTAAAAGGAAATATTGGAACTGTTACATATGCATGAGTATACATATATATACAGGGTGTCCCCCCAAAAATGTACTTTTTGACACCCTAGAACTAATTTTTTTTCAGATAAAAAAAAAAAAAAGTTATAGGGTGTCAAAAAGCAAGTACATTTTTTGGGACACCCCGTATATGTCTCTGAATATGAGGACGAGGTTTGGTGTAAGGAAGAATAGAGAGGTAAAAGTTTTGGTAATCGAAAAGATGAATCAGAAAGAAGATATGGAAGAGTATGAAAAAGTGACCCAAAAGTTTTGATGGAACTGCAAAAAATGTAAGGTGGAGTCATATGTGAAGGTGTTTAAATTACTTAACGGAAAGACAGCTAAATGTTGTAAAATCAGTAGTTGGATACAAGGTTGTGAAAAGTAGGAATAAAAAGGGAAATGCACACTGGATGGACAAACTTGAAATGCTGTAGAGAAGAAAAAGGCATATTGTAGATTGCTCAAATGGAATGTACTGCTGGAAGTTCAACAAAGGAGGACCTAAGAATATGAGATGTGAAAATGGAATTTCAATAACCTCATAGAGTAGATGAAGATTTTGGAAGAAAGTTGAATGAGAAGTTTAAGGAAAATTAGAAATTACACTGGGAGTTGAACAGGAAAGAGGTAGATGTACGAGTGGAAATGTAAATGTGTAAAGAATGGAAAGGGAGTTGCTGAATCAAAAGGAAAGATCATTTTGAAGAACTGACAAGTGTAGGGGAAGGTGAGGCAGCAGTTGTTACATGAGTCCAGAATTATCCAACTTTTGCAACAAACTCATTATATGTTCCCTGACTGACCTACAACTCACTTCCTGCCTGCTTCTTCTGCAAATTTATTTTTCTCTGAACTAACTTGGGAATTTCTGCAAAGCTTATTTAGTGGAATAATATTTCCTAATTAGATAAAATAAAGTAACTTATTATTCAACAACTAAATGAATATCACTATGTCTAACAGTGTTCACCTGAAGGGGTACCATGAAAAAAATCACAGAAAAAAAAGAGAAGGTAGTTTTACAATTCATAAAACTAAAAGCTGCTAAACCTACAAAAATGTTACTAGAGTAGAAAGGTAAGAAGTAAATTATAATATGCTAAATCATGAAAATTTTGTCTGGAAAAGTGTACTCAGCTCAAGTCCATTCACCTATAGATCTGGTGTGTGTTGCTGTTTTATCCTTATCAACACAAAGGAAAGAAAACCTGCACTGTGAAAAAGACCCTAATGAAAATCCTCAGTTACTGTCTACCCTTATGCATAACAGTACAGATGGAGGCTTGACTACAACACCCACAAAGGCTACAATACATTATTCAAATAGTCTATAAATAAATGATTGTTTTAATAAATATACGTATGTGCACCAATGTCACAACATCTGTCTAACAAAGCTTGGATTCTGATTAAAGAAACAAACATAACCTTTATGTTTGTTTGTAGAAACACCTTTACATGATGGTGATGAGGGCTAAATAAAAATATCCAACCTTTAATTCAACAGTTGCCAAAATCTTAACCCAAATATGTTCTTCAATCTGAAATATGTCAACAAAGAAGGCTCAGGAAGCATGGATATACCTACCCTAAAGCTAGTGGGGACCCAGCCATTTCATACTCCTCTGTGACTATCTTCCCAGGACTGGAAGACTCTGGGGAGGTCAAATTATACCAATCATTTAGGCACATACAACACTCCATAATTCCAGTTTTGGTGTCACGTTATCTCGGAGCCATGTAGTATGGGTGGAGACCTTGAGCTCCATAATGGTAGAAGGACTGAGCTCCCTGCAGGTTCATTGCACCCTGAGCATGGGCTGACCCTGCAAACATGTGGCCCTGAAAAGAAAATAAGTTTCATTTATACTTTTTTCTTCAGCAGCCTTATAATAAGACACTAGCTTGCAGACTTCAGATAAAGACCAAGGAACAGAAACTCAAGTCACTACATACCTCTACAAGCAAACCACCACCATGTAATGGTCCTCTGCCTGTAATTATTAACAAGGTACTTATAATCCCAGGGTGCAGGCACAGCTGTTTCCTATAACACAGGATCTCCATCTTGTGAACGGGATATATTTCTGATCCCATTTGTAAATAGGACTGTTCATAATTAAATATTATAAAATGCATAAAATTAGAGTAAATATCTATACCTCACTGTATTAATGTATTAGATACTGTATTCTGAAGTAAATACTTTAACTGAACATCATATTAAGAAACACAATGAAAAATGATAATTTAAGTAGTTCCGCTGTCTGTAAGTATGAGTGTTTGTAGGTTGGGGGTCCCCTGTATGTTAATTTTCATCTACCATATGTTGAATGTTACAAAAAAGCAGTCACCTGGAAAAGCTCTTGGCCAAAAGCTGGTCGCATGAGGTTGGCTGCCATGTTGGCTGTTGTGTCTTCCCGGAAAAAGGCTGCTGATGAAGTAGAAGATGAAGAGGAGCCTGGAGAGGAATTTGAGGGGGAAAAGGCAGCAGCAGATGAGGATGACGGAGAGAAGTTGTTTCTAGCCACCTGGAGGGCCATTGCTGCCTCCATCCTAGCTCCTGGGCTAGTCGAGTCACTCATATACTGACTAGCTGCACTGGTGCTCCCAACACTACTGCCACCGGTGGGTTGACTGTAGGAGTACATATATTAAGATCTCCAAGAAAAAACAAGTAACAGACGTACCCTGATGTAAGCTCTAAAAATGGCAAACAAATATGCATTCTGGTGATGCATGAATTTAATATATAGAAATTTACTGACAAATCAAAGCTGCTGCCTGCTGCAATGTATGAAATATGAATGAATGTTGTACCTCTTAACAAAAATATTTTTTTTTGCCATCTCTATACAACATAAGACTAAAACTCCATTACCAATTACAACTGTGGACCAACTTATTAACAGACCACTTATTTCATTTTTTCTAAATGGTCTAAGCTCTTCTAGTTGGCCTTGTACTGTAGTTGCTAGTTATAATGTGTGCCATGCCAAGGTGACTTTAAGGCGAAGGCAGAGGGATTGAGAGAAATAGTGTTTCCATAAGTGGCGCCAAGCTATTGTTATTGTTTCAACAATACAGAATCTAACCTTAACCCTGTGCATCATAATAAGTCCTTTTAAGAGAAAAATGATACAGCTGCCTGCTACAAAAGCAACAAATATAAAGGCATATAATGAAAATATAATTTCTATGTAAACTAAAATAATTATCATTATACTAGTGAAAGAGAAATGAAAAGTAAATGGGCAGTAGTTGTAGAAAAGGATTGCAAATCACTAGGGGAAGTATGAAAGAAAGCAGCAAGAAGTCAAGAGGATGGTGTACGGGTTGAAAATGATGGCAAATGAGATAGTATGAGTAACCTTCAGGGAGAATATGATGTTTTGGAAGGAGTTTAATGGCATGCAGAAAACAAATGTGAACATCAGTGAAGGGTAAATGGAAGTGAGGAGAAGGAATGAGTATTTTGAAGGAATGCTGAATATGTTGATGACAGGGTGGCAGCTATAGGCTATATGGATCTGGGTGGTATGTGAAGTGAGAGAATCACAGAGTTGTTTGGTGACAAGAGAAGTGGTGAAAGGAGTTGTTTGGTGACGAGAGAAGTGGTGAAAGCCTTATGTAGGATGAAATGTGGCAAGGTGGCTAAAGTGGATGGTATTTTAGTTGAACTTCTGAAGGGGACGACTGTATTGTGATTGATCTCCAAAGCAATCAAAGATAGCATAATTACAATTTTCTCAAATTAAGTCAGTCTGATATTCTTAATCAGCATGACTTAAGTATTTACAGTTATCAGTATTCTCGCAATGACTCATTCATCATTCCAAAACTTTACACCAATATTTTGATGTCCAATGAAAGTCTGCTGATAAGTCAAATAACTCTTACCCCTGAATACTTACCTGAGAGTATGTGTGTACTGTTTTGCTACTGAGCATGAACAAATTTATAATTCTGTGAACATGTAATAACAATAAGCTGTTTTACTTTTATTTCTCATTACCCAGGGACCAATTTCTATGGAAGATTCCTTCCTGGTGTTACACAGGACTTCATTGTAAAGGTTGTGCTACTTCCAATTGCTGGAAAATGCACACTCCTTTTGACTTTTCACTTGTAGGCAGAGCCCAGTGACACCAAAACAAGCAATTATGAAAAGATCAAAATTCCTGTTTCATGGTTCTTTTCAGTCTCTCGAAAGATTACTTATCACAACTTCCAATGTACATTGAATGCATATTTTAACTTCTAAACAACAGCTTTGGAGGGTACATTATACCAAACTTAGAGAAGGGGAAAACCCTTGCTTGTGTGTGGTTCTCCAATTACTAGAAACTCTTTACCTAATGGGTAACTTTTCAACCCTATTTAAGAAATTTTTCAGTTTTATATGTGATGTGATGTCTCCATGGTTGTTTAATTTGTTTATGGATGGGGTTGTTAGGGAGGTAAATGCAAGAGTTTTGGAAAGAGGGGCAAGTATGAAGTCTGTTGGGGATGAGAGAGCTTGGGAAGTGAGTCAGTTGTTGTTCGCTGATGATACAGCGCTGGTGGCTGATTCATGTGAGAAACTGCAGAAGCTGGTGACTGAGTTTGGTAAAGTGTGTGGAAGAAGAAAGTTAAGAGTAAATGTGAATAAGAGCAAGGTTATTAGGTACAGTAGGGTTGAGGGTCAAGTCAATTGGGAGGTGAGTTTGAATGGAGAAAAACTGGAGGAAGTGAAGTGTTTTAGATATCTGGGAGTGGATCTGGCAGCGGATGGAACCATGGAAGCGGAAGTGGATCATAGGGTGGGGGAGGGGGCGAAAATTCTGGGGGCCTTGAAGAATGTGTGGAAGTCGAGAACATTATCTCGGAAAGCAAAAATGGGTATGTTTGAAGGAATAGTGGCTCCAACAATGTTGTATGGTTGCGAGGCGTGGGCTATGGATAGAGTTGTGCGCAGGAGGATGGATGTGCTGGAAATGAGATGTTTGAGGACAATGTGTGGTGTGAGGTGGTTTGATCGAGTGAGTAACGTAAGGGTAAGAGAGATGTGTGGAAATAAAAAGAGCGTGGTTGAGAGAGCAGAAGAGGGTGTTTTGAAGTGGTTTGGGCACATGGAGAGGATGAGTGAGGAAAGATTGACCAAGAGGATATATGTGTCGGAGGTGGAGGGAGCAAGGAGAAGAGGGAGACCAAATTGGAGGTGGAAAGATGGAGTGAAAAAGATTTTGTGTGATCGGGGCCTGAACATGCAGGAGGGTGAAAGGAGGGCAAGGAATAGAGTAAATTGGAGCGATGTGGTATACCGGGGTTGACGTGCTGTCAGTGGATTGAATCAAGGCATGTGAAGCGTCTGGGGTAAACCATGGAAAGCTGTGTAGGTATGTATATTTGCGTGTGTGGACGTATGTATATACATGTGTATGGGGGGGGTTGGGCCATTTCTTTCGTCTGTTTCCTTGCGCTGCCTCGCAAACGCGGGAGACAGCGACAAAGTATAAAAAAAAAAAAAAAAATGTTAACTATGGAGGATAAGTACTTCATTCAGAGATAATCAGCTGAAAATGGATGGATGACGGATGAAAAAAAAAAAATCACGAATGAGTGATTCGTAAGGGACAAGTCAAATAAATTACTTTAAACAACTAAAATAAAGAAAATACTCAGGAATTTTAGCTAAAATGTTGACTTAATACCGTATCAAGCATCCAATGAAAGAACCACAGGTATTTAGCTCTTCACCATTGTTTAAAAACTTAGCAGGTCAATGTGGCACTGTATAAAGTAGTTGGAGAACACTCGCAAACAACAGTTCATGGGTGTATGAGTATGGGTAAATTAGACAAATAATCATTAACCACAAAAGCCTCATCCTGCACCTGATCTATGACACCATTTTCAATGAAAGAGAATCTTCTCAAGAAATTTTGCAAACGTATACAAAAATTAAGCCAACTCGAGCACCCTGCTTGACTATTATTATAAATTAGTTAAACTGCCTTAGGAATCCAAAATCTCAAGCAATGCTGGCATGACACTGACATGTAGAGATGTGGCAACTGGGAAAGGCAAGCGCAATGATTCTGATTAGGCCGTTCAAGCAGGCATGCAACAACATTGGCTCACACACACCTGAAGAGCTGATGAGCTTTTGTTGCACCGAGGCCAGAAAAGTGGGCACTGTGGTGATCCCTGGCATAGGATGATGATGTAGGGGTCTTGCTAAAGCTGCAGTCACTGCGCCCACTGCTCTCATTCATGCCAGAGCCAGCTGATGATCCACTCCTGCAAGAGGTTCAGGTAAGAATATTGTATTAAACCTTGTTGAATGTAAAGGATATACAGAGAATCTGTTCAGAAAATATGAAGACAGCTTTATAGAATTTTAAGGTATATCTAACTAGTTAACTCCTCAAGTCAGTAAATATGAAGACAGCTCTGTAATTTTTAAGGGTTTTTTTTTTTTTTTTTTTTTTTTTTTTTTTATACTTTGTCGCTGTCTCCCGCGTTTGCGAGGTAGCGCAAGGAAACAGACGAAAGAAATGGCCCAACCCCCCCCATACACATGTACATACACACGTCCACACACGCAAATATACATACCTACACAGCTTTCCATGGTTTACCCCGGACGCTTCACATGCCTTGATTCAATCCACTGACAGCACGTCAACCCCTGTATACCACATCGCTCCAATTCACTCTATTCCTTGCCCTCCTTTCACCCTCCTGCATGTTCAGGCCCCGATCACACAAAATCCTTTTCACTCCATCTTTCCACCTCCAATTTGGTCTCCCTCTTCTCCTCGTTCCCTTCACCTCCGACACATATATCCTCTTGGTCAATCTTTCCTCACTCATTCTCTCCATGTGCCCAAACCACTTCAAAACACCCTCTTCTGCTCTCTCAACCACGCTCTTTTTATTTCCACACATCTCTCTTACCCTTACGTTACTTACTCAATCAAACCACCTCACACCACACATTGTCCTCAAACATCTCATTTCCAGCACATCCATCCTCCTGCGCACAACTCTATCCATAGCCCACGCCTCGCAACCATACAACATTGTTGGAACTACTATTCCTTCAAACATACCCATTTTTGCTTTCCGGGATAATGTTCTCGACTTCCACACATTTTTCAAGGCTCCCAAAATTTTCGCCCCCTCCCCCACCCTATGATCCACTTCCGCTTCCATGGTTCCATCCGCTGACAGATCCACTCCCAGATATTTTTAAGGTAAGTCTAACAAAACAGCTCCTCAAAAGAAAGAATCCTAACTCTTATCTACCATTACATGGTTATCAGAGGTCTGGAATTTAAAGAGTCTCAGTCTCATCCCTTAAAACACCTTAACTTACACTAACAAAGGATGGGGAGGTTCATCTGCTGAAACAGAGAATTATGAGAATGTGTGAAAAAGTGTAAGTCAACCCTAGACAGATATGGGTGAATAGAAAGTTGTATTACTCGAGTTGGGTGACTGTAGTACTTGTGCACCTGGTCAAGAGAGGAAAGTGTTTTGCAAAAAGCCGAGTGATCAAGTATAATAGTGATAAGTGATTTGAATGCAGGTAAAACTTCATAGAAATTTTTAGCCTAAAAAACTTTTTTGTGTTAAAAGCAAAATATGACAATGAAATGCTTCTAACTTCACATAATTACTGAAAATATTCCATAATGCTTCCCAAAATGGCAGATACCCAATAAATACTACCTGTTTAGTCAAAGAATCTCCTAAAAGGGTAACCATTAATTACTTACTCACAGGCCTTACTGTCCCCTAACATATATTTCAACCCCAAAATTGAATTCAGAATGAAAAATAGTCCTTATACTGAGGTTTTCAAGCAAATTATTACCCTCACAAAAATAACAAAATCTGAATATCTATTTATATTCATTATATTCATATTCATTATAAAGTATAATAAATAAATATATAAATATCATTATACTCTGACGCTGTCTCCCGTGTTAGCAAGGTATTGCAAGGAAACAGATGAAAGAATGGCCCAACCCACCCACATACACATGCATATACATAAACACCCACACACGCACATATACACACCTATACATTTCAACATACACATACATATACACACACATAAATATGAAGACATACACAGATTTATTTTATTTATTTTGCTTTGTCGCTGTCTCCCGCGTTTGCGAGGTAGTGCAAGGAAACAGACGAAAGAAATGGCCCAACCCACCCCCATACACAATGCACATACACACAAACGTCCACACACGCAAATATACATACCTATACATCTCAATGTACACATATATATACACACACAGACATATACATATATACCCATGCACACAATTCACACTGTCTGCCTTTATTCATTCCCATCGCCACCTCGCCACACATGGAATACCATCCCCCTCCCCCCTCATGTGTGCGAGGTAGCACTAGGAAAAGACAACAAAGGCCCCATTCGTTCACACTCAGTCTCTAGCTGTCATGCAATAATGCCCGAAACCACAGCTCCCTTTCCACATCCAGGCCCCACACAACTTTCCATGGTTTACCCCAGATGCTTCACATGCCCTGATTCAATCCACTGACAGCACGTCAACCCTGGTATACCACATCGATCCAATTCACTCTATTCCTTGCCCTCCTTTCACCCTCCTGCATGTTCAGGCCCTGATCACACAAAATCTTTTTCACTCCATCTTTCCACCTCCAATTTGGTCTCCCACTTCTCCTCGTTCCCTCCACCTTCGACACATATATCCTCTTGGTCAATCTTTCCTCACTCATTCTCTCCATGTGCCCAAACCATTTCAAAGCACCCTCTTCTGCTCTCTCAACCACGCTCTTTTTATTTCCAAACATCTCTCTTACCCTTGCATTACTTACTCGATCAAACCACCTCACACCACACATTGTCCTCAAACATCTCATTTCCACACACATATATATATACACATATACACATGTACAAAAATGGGTATGTTTGAAGGAATAGTGGTTCCAACTATGTTGTATGGTTGCGAGGCATATGCTATGGATAGAGTTGTGTGCAGGAGGGTGGATGTGCTGGAAATGAGATGTTTGAGGACAATGTGTGGTGTGAGGTGGTTTGATCGAGTAAGTAATGCAAGGGTAAGAGAGATGTTTGGAAATAAAAAGAGCGTGGTTGAGAGAGCAGAAGAGGGTGTTTTGAAATGGTTTGGGCACATGGAGAGAATGAGTGAGGAAAGATTGACCAAGAGGATATATGTGTCGAAGGTGGAGGGAACGAGGAGAAGTGGGAGACCAAATTGGAGGTGGAAAGATGGAGTGAAAAAGATTTTGAGTGATCGGGGCCTGAACATGCAGGAGGGTGAAAGGCGGGCAAGGAATAGAGTGAATTGGATCAATGTGGTATACCGGGGTTGACGTGCTGTCAGTGGATTGAATCAGGGCATGTGAAGCGTCTGGGGTAAACCACGGAAAGTTGTGTGGGGCCTGGATGTGGAAAGGGAGCTGTGGTTTTGGGCATTATTGCATGACAGCTGGAGACTGAGTGTGAACGAATGGGGCCTTTGTTATCTTTTCCTAGCGCTACCTCGCACACATGAGGGGGGAGGGGGATGGTATTCCATGTGTGGCGAGGTGGCGATGGGAATGAATAAAGGCAGGCAGTGTGAATTGTGTGCATGGGTATATATGTATGTGTCTGTGTGTGTATATATATGTGTACATTGAGATGTATGGGTGTGTATGTTTGCGTGTGTGGACGTGTGTGTATATACATGTGTTTGGGGGTGGGTTGGGCCATTTCTTTCTTCTGTTTCCTTGTGCTACCTCACAAATGCGGGAGACAGCAACAAAGCAAAATAATAATAATAATAATAAAAAAACGTACACATTCATAAATGCTGCCTTCATCCATTCCTGCCGCTAACCCGCCACACATGAAATGACACCCCCTTCTCCCCACGTGCGTGCGAGGTAGCACCAGTAAACGACGACAAAGGCCACATTTGTTCACACTCAGTTTCTAGCTGTCATGTGCAATGCACTGAAACCACAGCTCCCTTTCCACATCCAGGCCCCACAAAACTTTCCATGGTTTACCCCAGACACTTCACATGCCCTGGTTCAATCTACTTTCCATGGTTTACCCCAGACACTTCAAATGCCCTGGTTCAATTTATTGACAGCACGTCGATCCTGATATACCACATCATTCCAATTCACTCTATTCCTTGCATGCCTTTCATCCTCCAGTACATTCAAGCCCCGACTGCTCAAAGGAGAGATGGAGTGAAAAAGATTTTGAGTGATCGGGGCCTGAACATGCAGGAGAGTGAAAGGCGGACAAGGAATAGAGTGAATTGGATCGATGTGGTATACCGGGGTCGACGTGCTGTCAATGGATTGAATCAGCATGTGAAGCGTCTGGGGTAAACCATGGAAAGTTCTGTGGGGCCTGGATGTGGAAAGGGAGCTGTGGTTTCGGACATTATTGCATGACAGCTAGAGACTGAGTGTGAACGAATGGGGCCTTTGTTGTCTTTTCCTAGCGCTACCTCGCACACATGAGAGGGGAGGGGGATGTTATTCCATGTGTGATGAGGTGGCGATGGGAATGAATAAAGGCAGACAGTGTGAATTGTGTGCATGTGTATATATGTATATGTCTGTGTGTGTATATATATGTGTACATTGAGATGTATGGGTATGTATATTTGCATGTGGGGATGTGTATGTATATACATATGTATGGGGGTGGGTTGGGCCATTTCTTTCGTCTGTTTCCTTGCACTACCTCGCAAATGCGGGAGACAAAGACAAAGCAAAATAATAATATTCTCTCTTACCCTTTCATTACTTACTCGAATCAAACCACCTCACACCACATATTGTACTCAAACATCTCATTCCCAACACATCCATCCTCCTCTGCACAACCCTAACTATAGCCCATGCCTCGCAACCATATAACACTGTTCGAACCACTATTCCTTCAAACATACCCATTTTTGCTCTCTGAGATAACGTTCTTGCCTTCCACACACTTTTTAACACTCCCAGAACCTTTGTCCATTCCTCCACCCTGTGACTTACTTGCGCTTCCATGGTTCCATCCGCTTTCAAATCCACTCCCAGATATCTAAAACACTTCACTTCCTTCAGTTTTTCTCCATTCAAACTTACCTCCCAATTCACTTGTCCCTCAACCCTACTGAACCTAATAACCTTGCTCTTATTCATATTTACTCTCAGCTTTCTTTCACACACTTTACCAAACTCACTCACCAACTTCTGCAGTTTATCACCCGAATCAGCCACCAGCACTGTATCATCAGTGAGCAATTGACTCACTTCCCAAACCCTCTCATCCACAACAGACTGCATACTTGCCCCCCCCCTCTCCAAAACTCCCTAACAACCCCATCCATAATCAAATTAAACAACTATGGAGACATAACACACCCTTGCTGCAAACCAACATTCATTAGAAACCACTCACTTTCCTCTCTTCCTACTCGTACACATGCCTTACATCCGCGATAAAAACTTTTCACTGCTTCTAGCAACTTACCTCCAACACCATATGCTCTTAATACCTTCCACAGAGCATCTCGATCAACTCTTTCCTATGCCTTTTCCAGATCCATTGTTGCTACATACAAATCCATCTGCTTTTCTAAGTATTTCTCACATACATTCTTCAAAGCAAACACCTGATCCACACATCCTCTTCCACTTCTGAAACCATACTGCTCCTCCCCAATCTGGTGCTCTGTACATGCCTTGACCCTCTCAATCAATAACCTGTCATATAATTTCCAAGGAATACTCAACAAACTTATACCTCTGTAGTTTGAACACTCACCCTTATCCCCTTTGCCTTTATACAATGGCACTATGTATGCAATCTGCCAATCCTCAGGCACTTCACCATGAACCATACATACAATGAATATCCTCAACAACCAGCCAACGACACAGTCACCAGCTTTTTTAATAAATTCCACAGCAATACCATCCAAACCCGCCACCCTGCCGACTTTCATCTTCCGAAAAGCTTTCACTACCTCTTCTCTGTTTACCAAATCATTCTCCCTGACCCTCTCACTTCACACACCACCTCAACCAAAACACCCTATATCTGGCACTCTATCATCACAGATTCGACAAACCTTCAAAATACTCACTCCATCTCTCTCTCACTTCACTACTACTTGTTGTTATCTCCCCATTTGCCCCCTTCACCGATGTTCCCACTAGTTCTCTTGTCTTATGCACTTTATTTACCTCCTTTCAAAACATCTTTTTATTTTCCCTAAAATTTAATGATATTTTCTCACCCCAACTCACATTTGCCCTGAAGGTAATAGTTCAGGGAATTTTTTTAGCCCAAAAGCCTTTTTTATTCTAAAATTCAAATATGACAATAAAACACTTCTATACTTGAAAAAATTATGGAAAATATCTCAAGCTTCACCATGGCAACAGATACCAAATAAACATGACTCAAATAATCCCAGATTCTTCTAAGAGTTAAACAAAAATACATTGTTTACAGACCTTCGTGTCCTAAAACATATATTTCAATCCAAAAAACGAATTTAGCAAAAACAATTGTTCCAATACTAAGGTTTTCAAGCAATCCCATTACCCTCACAAAAATAAAATTATTGCAGGAAATGGAATTTTTTAGCCTAAAAAACTTTTTATTTTAAAAGTGAAATATGACACGATGAAATGCTTCTATACTTCACATAATCATTGAAAATATCCTATAATGCTTCCCAAAATGACAGATACTCAATAAATACAAAACATTTAGTCAAAGAATCTTCTACAAGAGACACCATAAATTACTTATTTACAGGCCTTATGTCCCCCAATATATAAATTTATTTTATTCATTATACTTTGTCGCTGTCTCCCGCATTTGCGAGGTAGCGCAAGGAAACAGACGAAAGAAATGGCCCAACCCCCCCCATACACATGTATATACATACGTCCACACACGCAAATATACATACCTACACAGCTTTCCATGGTTTACCCCAGACGCTTCACATGCCTTGATTCAATCCACTGACAGCACGTCAACCCCGGTATACCACATCGCTCCAATTCACTCTATTCCTTGCCCTCCTTTCACCCTCCTGCATGTTCAGGCCCCGATCACACAAAATCTTTTTCACTCCATCTTTCCACCTCCAATTTGGTCTCCCTCTTCTCCTTGTTCCCTCCACCTCCGACACATATATCCTCTTGGTCAATCTTTCCTCACTCATCCTCTCCATGTGCCCAAACCACTTCAAAACACCCTCTTCTGCTCTCTCAACCACGCTCTTTTTATTCCCACACATCTCTCTTACCCTTACGTTACTCACTCGATCAAACCACCTCACACCACACATTGTCCTCAAACATCTCATTTCCAGCACATCCATCCTCCTGCGCACATACATATATTCATTCTATTTATTTTGTATTATACTTAATCACGGTCTCCCATGTTAACGAGGTAGCGCAAGGAAGCAGACAAAAGAATGGCCCAACCCACCCACATACACACATATACATACCTATACATTTCAACGTATACATACATAAACATATAAATGCATGTACATATTCATACTTGCTGCCTTCATCCATTCCCGTGGCCACCCCGCCATACATGGAATAGTATTTCCCAAACCCCCACACGTGCACGCACGTGAGGTAGCACTAGGAAAAGACAAAAGGCCACATTCATTCACACTCAGTATCTAGCTGTCATGTGTAATGCACCAAAACCACAGCTCCCTTTCCAGATACAGGCCCCACAACACTTTCCATGATTTACCCCAGACACTTCAATCCATTGACAGCATGTCGACCCCAGTATACCACATCGTTCCAATTAACTCTATTCCTTGCATGCCTTTCACCCTCTGTATGTTCAGACCCTGATTGCTCAAAATCTTTTTCACTCCATCCTTCCACCTCCAATTTGGTCTCCCACTTCTCCTTGTTCCCTCCACCTCTGACATATATATCCTCTTTATCAATCTTTCCTCACTTATCTCTCCATGTGTCCAAACCATTTTAACACACACTCTTCTGCTCTCTAAACCACGCTCTTTTTACTACCACACATCTCTCTTACCCTTTCATTATTTACTCGATCAAACCACCTCACACCTCATATTGTCCTCAAACATTTCATTTTTAACACATCCACCCTCCTCCGCACATCCCCAACTATAGCCCATGCCTCGCAACCATATAACATTGTTGGAACCATTATTCCTTCAAACATACCCATTTTTGCTCTTCTAGATAATGTTCTCACCTTCCACACATTCTTCAATGCTCCCAGAACCTTCACCCCTTCCCCCAACCTGTGACTCACTTCTGCTTCCATGGTTCCATCCGCTGCTAAATCCACTCCCAGATATCTAAAACACTTCACTTCCTCTAGATTTTTTCCACTCAAAATTACCTCCCAATTTATTTGTCCCTCAACCCTACTAAATCTAATAACTTTGCTCTTATTCACGTTTACTCTCAACTTTCTTCTTTCATACACTTTACCAAACTCATTCACCAACTTCTGCAGTTTCTCACCCGAATGGTGAAAAAGATTTTGAGTGATGGGATCTGAACATACAAGAGGGAGAGACACGAGCAAGGAATAGATTGAACTGGAACGATGTGGTATACCAGGATCGATGTGCTGTCAATGGACTGAACCAGGGCATGTGAAGCATGTGGGGTAAACCTTTTTTCATCTGTTTTTCTGGTGCTGCCTTGCTAAAACAGGGGGTCACAAGGCTGTTTCCTGTGGGACAGGGTAGCGCCAGGAATGGATAAAGGCAAGCAAGTATGTATATGTAAATATATATATATATATATATATATATATATATATATATATATATATATATATTTTTTTTTTTTTTTTTTGGCTTTGTCGCTGTCTCCCGCGTTTGCGAGGTAGCGCAAGGAAACAGACGAAAGAAATGGCCCAACCCACCCCCATACACATGTATATACATACGTCCACACACGCAAATATACATACCTACACAGCTTTCCATGGTTTACCCCAGACGCTTCACATGCCTTGATTCAATCCACTGAGCATGTCAACCCCGGTATACCATATCGCTCCAATTCACTCTATTCCTTGCCCTCCTTTTACCCTCCTGCATGTTCAGGCCCCGATCACACAAAATCTTTTTCACTCCATCTTTCCACCTCCAATTTGGTCTCCCTCTTCTCCTCGTTCCCTCCACCTCCGACAAATATATTCTCTTGGTCAATCTTTCCTCACTCATTCTCTCCATGTGCCCGAACCATTTCAAAACACCCTCTTCTGCTCTCTCAACCACGCTCTTTTTATTTCCACACATCTCTCTTACCCTTACGTTACTTACTCGATCAAACCACCTCACACCACACATTGTCCTCAAACATCTCATTTCCAGCACATCCATCCTCCTGCGCACAACTCTATCCATAGCCCACGCCTCGCAACCATACAACATTGTTGGAACCACTATTCCTTCAAACATACCCATTTTTGCTTTCCGAGATAATGTTCTCGACTTCCACACATTCTTCAAGGCTCCCAGAATTTTTGCCCCCTCCCCCACCCTATGATCCACTTCCGCTTCCATGGTTCCATCCGCTGCCAGATCCACTCCCAGATATCTAAAACACTTCACTTCCTCCAGTTTTTCTCCATTCAAACTCACCTCCCAACTGACTTGACCCTCAACCCTACTGTACCTAATAACCTTGCTCTTATTCACATTTACTCTTAACTTTCTTCTTTCACACACTACCAAACTCAGTCACCAGCTTCTGCAGTTTCTCACATGAATCAGCCACCAGCGCTGTATCATCAGCGAACAACAACTGACTCACTTCCCAAGCTCTCTCATCTCCAACAGACTTCATACTTGCCCCTCTTTCCAAAACTCTTGCATTCACCTCCCTAACAACCCCATCCATAAACAAATTAAACAACCATGGAGACATCACACACCCCTGCCGCATACCTACATTCGCTGAGAACCAATCACTTTCCTCTCTTCCTACACGTACACATGCCATACATCCTCGATAAAAACTTTTCACTGCTTCTAACAACTTGCCTCCCACACCATATATTCTTAATACCTTCCACAGAGCATCTCTATCAACTCTATCATATGCCTTCTCCAGATCCATAAATGCTACATACAAATCCATATATATATATGGTATTGGATGGTATTGCAGTGGAATTTATTAAAAAAGGGGGTGACTGTATTATTGACTGGTTGGTAAGGTTATTTAATGTATGTATGACTCATGGTGAGGTGCCTGAGGATTGGCGGAATGCGTGCATAGTGCCATTGTACAAAGGCAAAGGGGGTAAGAGTGAGTGCTCAAATTACAGAGGTATAAGTTTGTTGAGTATGTCTTGTAAATTATATGGGAGGGTATTGATTGAGAGGGTGAAGGCATGTACAGAGCATCAGATTGGGGAAGAGCAGTGTGGTTTCAGAAGTGGTAGAGGATGTGTGGATCAGGTGTTTGCTTTGAAGAATGTATGTGAGAAATACTTAGAAAAGCAAATGGATTTGTATGTAGCATTTATGGATCTGGAGAAGGCATATGATAGAGTTGATAGAGATGCTCTGTGGAAGGTATTAAGAATATATGGTGTGGGAGGCAAGTTGTTAGAAGCAGTGAAAAGTTTTTATCGAGGATGTATGGCATGTGTACGTGTAGGAAGAGAGGAAAGTGATTGGTTCTCAGCGAATGTAGGTATGCGGCAGGGGTGTGTGATGTCTCCATGGTTGTTTAATTTGTTTATGGATGGGGTTGTTAGGGAGGTGAATGCAAGAGTTTTGGAAAGAGGGGCAAGTATGAAGTCTGTTGGAGATGAGAGAGCTTGGGAAGTGAGTCAGTTGTTGTTCGCTGATGATACAGCGCTGGTGGCTGATTCATGTGAGAAACTGCAGAAGCTGGTGACTGAGTTTGGTAAAGTGTGTGAAAGAAGAAAGTTAAGAGTAAATGTGAATAAGAGCAAGGTTATTAGGTACAGTAGGGTTGAGGGTCAAGTCAATTGGGAGGTGAGTTTGAATGGAGAAAAACTGGAGGAAGTAAAGTGTTTTAGATATCTGGGAGTGGATCTGGCAGCGGATGGAACCATGGAAGCGGAAGTGGATCATAGGGTGGGGGAGGGGGCGAAAATCCTGTGAGCCTTGAAGAATGTGTGGAAGTCGAGAACATTATCTCAGAAAGCAAAAATGGCTATGTTTGAAGGAATAGTGGTTCCAACAATGTTGTATGGTTGCGAGGCGTGGGCTATGGATAGAGTTGTGCGCAGGAGAATGGATGTGCTGGAAATGAGATGTTTGAGGACAATGTGTGGTGTGAGGTGGTTTGATCGAGTAAGTAACGTAAGGGTAAGAGAGATGTGTGGAAATAAAAAGTGTGTGGTTGAGAGAGCAGAAGAGGGTGTTTTGAAATGGTTTGGGCACATGGAGAGAATGAGTGTGGAAAGATTGACCAAGAGGATATATGTGTCGGAGGTGGAGGGAACGAGGAGAAGTGGGAGACCAAATTGGAGGTGGAAAGATGGAGTGAAAAAGATTTTGTGTGATCGGGGCCTGAACATGCAGGAGGGTGAAAGGAGGGCAAGGAATAGAGTGAATTGGATCGATGTGGTATACCGGGGTTGACGTGCTGTCAATGGATTGAATCAGGGCATGTGAAGCGTCTGGGGTAAACCATGGAAAGCTGTGTAGGTATGTATATTTGCGTGTGTGGACGTATGTATATACATGTGTATGGGGGTGGGTTGTGCCATTTCTTTTGTCTGTTTCCTTGCACTACCTCGCAAACGCGGGAGACCGGCAAAAAAAAAAAAAAAAAAAAAAATATATATATATACATATATATATATATATATCTGCATATATATATGTGCAAGAGTCCTGGAAAGAGGGGCAAGTATGAAGTCTGTTGGGGATGAGAGAGCTTGGGAAGTGAGTCAATTGTTGTTCGCTGATGATACAGCGCTGGTGGCTGATTCATGTGAGAAACTGCAGAAGCTGGTGACTGAGTTTGGTAAAGTGTGTGGAAGAAGAAAGTTGAGAGTAAATGTGAATAAGAGCAAGGTTATTAGGTACAGTAGGGGTGAGGGTCAAGTCAATTGGGAGGTGAGTTTGAATGGAGAAAAACTGGAGGAAGTGAAGTGTTTTAGATATCTGGGAGTGGATCTGTCAGCGGATGGAACCATGGAAGCGGAAGTGGATCATAGGGTGGGGGAGGGGGCGAAAATTTTGGGAGCCTTGAAAAATGTGTGGAAGTCGAGAACATTATCTCGGAAAGCAAAAATGGGTATGTTTGAGGGAATAGTGGTTCCAACAATGCTGTATGGTTGCGAGGCGTGGGCTATGGATAGAGATGTGCGCAGGAGGATGGATGTGCTGGAAATGAGATGTTTGAGGACAATGTGTGGTGTGAGGTGGTTTGATCGAGTAAGTAACGTAAGGGTAAGAGAGATGTGTGGAAATAAAAAGAGCGTGGTCGAGAGAGCAGAAGAGGGTGTTTTGAAATGGTTTGGGCACATGGAGAGAATGAGTGAGGAGAGATTGACCAAGAGGATATATGTGTCGGAGGTGGAGGGAACGAGGAGAAGAGGGAGACCAAATTGGAGGTGGAAAGATGGAGTGAAAAAGATTTTGTGTGATCGGGGCCTGAACATGCAGGAGGGTGAACGGAGGGCAAGAAATAGAGTGAATTGGAGTCATGTGGTATACAGGGGTTGACGTGCTGTCAGTGGATTGAAGCAAGGCATGTGAAGCGTCTGGGGTAAACCATGGAAAGCTGTGTAGGTATGTATATTTGCGTGTCTGGACGTGTGTATGTACATGTGTATGGGGGGGGGGGGTTGGGCCATTTCTTTCGTCTGTTTCCTTGCGCTACCTCGCAAACGCGGGAGACAGCGACAAAGTATAAAAAAAAAAAAAAAAAAAAAAAAAAAAAAAAAAAAAAAAAAAAAAATCTGCATATGTGTATGCATGTATATGTGCATACATGGGCCACTCTTTCGTGTGTTTCCTTGCACTACCTCGCTAAAATGGGAGACAGCGACAAAGCAAAATAAATATATAAACATATGGGCATTTATGTATATATATATATATATGTGTGTATATAAGTGGATGGGCCATTCTTTCTTCATCTATTTTCCGGTGCAACCTCGCTGACAGATGAAATGGCAATCAAGAATGTGCGGAAGGCCAGAACATTATCTTGGAAAGCAAAAATGGGTATGTTTGAAGAAATAGTGGTTCCAACAATGTTATATGGTTGCGAGGCATGGGCTATAGATATGGTTGTGCGGAGGAGGGTGGATGTGTTGGAAATAATATGTTTGAGGACAATATGTGGTGTGAGACGGTTTGACCGAGTAAGTAATGAAAAGGTAAGAGAGATGTGTGGTAATAAAGTGTGGTTGCAAGAGCAGAAGAGGGTGTATTGAAATGGTTTGGTCACATGCCCTGGTTCAATCCAGTGACAGCACGTTGACCCCAGCATACCACATCGTTCCAATTCACTCTATTCCTTGCACGCCTTTCACCCTCCTGCATGTTCAGGCCCCAATCACTCAAAATCTTTTTCACTCCATCTTTCCACCTACAATTTGGTCTCCCACTTCTCGTTCCCTCCACCTCTGACACATATATCCTCTTTGTCAATCTTTCCTCACTCATTCAGTACATGTGACCAAACCATTTCAAAACACCCTCTTCTTCTCTGTCAACCACACTCTTTTTATTACCACGCATCTCTCTTACCCTATTATTACTTAATCGATCAAACCACCTCACACCACATGTTGTCCTCAAACATCTCATTTCCAGCACATCCATCCTCCTCCACACAACTGTATCTAATGCCCATGCCTCGCAACCATATAACATTGTTGGAACCACTATTCCTTCAAACATACCCATTTTTGCTTTCCGAGATAATGTTCTCGACTTTGCGGAAGATGAAAGCCGGGAAGGCAGCGGGTTTGGATGGTACTGCAGTGGAATTTATCAAAAAAGGGGGTGACTGTATTGTTGACTGGTTGGTAAGGTTATTTAATGTATGTATGATTCATGGTGAGGTGCCTGAGGATAGGCGGAATGCTTGCATAGTGCCACTGTACAAAGGCAAAGGGGATAAAGGTGAGTGCTCAAATTACAGAGGTATAAGCTTGTTGAGTATTCCTGGAAAATTATATGAGATGGTATTGATTAAGAGGATGAAGGCATGTACAGAGCATCAGATTGGGGAAGAGCAGTAAGGTTTCAGAAGTGGTAGAGGATGTATTGATCAGGTGTTTGCTTTGAAGAATGTATGTGAGAAATACTTAGAAAAGCAAATGGATTTGTATGTAGCATTTATGGATCTGGAGAAGGCATATGACAGAGTTGATAGAGATGCTCTGTGTTAGGTATTGAGAATATATGGTATGGGAGGGAAGTTGTTAGAAGCAGTGAAAAGTTTTTATCGAGGATGTAAGGCATGTGTACGTGTAGGAAGAGAGGAAAGTGATTGGTTCTCAAGTGAATGTAGGTTTGCGGCAGGGGTGTGAGATGTTTCCATGGTTGTTAATTTGTTTATGGATGGGTTTAGGGAGGTGAATGCAAGAGTTTTGGAAAGAAAGGCAAGTAAGCAGTCTGTTGTGGATGAGAGAGCTTGGGAAGAGTCAGTTGTTGTTCGCTGATGATACAGCGTTGGTGGCTGATTCATGTGAGAAACTGCAGAAGCTGGTGACTGAGTTTGATAAAGTGTGTGAAAGAAGAAAGTTGAGAGTAAATGTGAATAAGAGCTAGGTTATTAGGTACAGTAGGGTTGAGGGTCAAGTCAATTGGGAGGTAAGTTTGAATGGAGAAAAACTGGAGGAAGTGAAGTGTTTTAGATATCTGGGAGTGGATCTGGCAGCGGATGGAACCATGGAAGCGGAAGTGAATCATAGGGTGGGGGAGGGGGTGAAAATTCTGGGAGCCTTGAAGAATGTGTGGAAGTCGAGAACATTACCTCGGAAAGCAAAAATGGGTATGTTTGAGGGAATAGTGGCTCTAACAATGTTGTATGGTTGCGAGGCATGGGCTATGGATAGAGTTGTGCGCAGGAGGGTGGATGTGCCGAAAATGAGATGTTCGAGGACAATATGTGGTGTGAGGTGGTTTGATCAAGTAAGTAATAATAGGGTAAAAGAGATGTGCGGTAATAAAAAGAGTGAGGTTGAGAGCAGAAGAGGGTGTTTTGAATTGGTTTGGTCACATGGAGAGAATGAGTGAGGAAAGATTGACAAAGAGGATATATGTGTCAGAGGTGGAGGGAACGAGGAGAAGTGGGAGACCAAATTGAAGGTGGAAAGATGGAGTGAAGAAGATTTTGAGTGATCGGGGCCTGGACAGGCAGGAGGGTGAAAGGCGTGCAAGGAATAGAGTGAATTGGAATGATGTGGTATACCGGGGTCAACGTGCTGTCAATGGATTGAACCAAGGCATGTGAAGCGTTTGGGGTAAACCATGGAAAGTTCTGTGGGGCCTGGATGTGGAAAGGGAGCTGTGGTTTCGGTGCATTATTACATGACAGCTAGAGACTGAGTGTGAACGGTGGGGCCTTTGTTGTCTTTTCCTAGTGCTACCTCGCACACATGAGGGGGGAGGGGTTGTTATTTCATGTGTGGCGAGGTGGCGATGGGAATGAATAAAGGTAGACAGTATGAATGATGTACATGTGTATATATGTATATGTCTGTGTGTGTGTATATATATGTATACGTTGAGATGTTTAGGTATGTATATTTGCGTGTGTGGATGTGTATGTATATACATGTGTATGTGGGTGGGTTGGGCCAATCTTTCGTCTGTTTCCTTGCGCTAACGCGGGAGAACAAAGCAAAATAAATAAATATATATTTATATATATATATATATATATATATATATATATATATATATAGCAATGGGAACTTCAGTGAAGGGGGCTAATGGGGAGGTGATAACAAGTAGTGGTGATGTGAGAAGGAGATGGAGTGAGTATTTTGAAGGTTTGTTGAATGTGTTTGATGATAGAGTGGCAGATATAGGGTGTTTTGGTCGAGGTGGTGTGCAAAGTGAGAGAGTTAGGGAAAATGATTTGGTAAACAGAGAAGAGGTAGTAAAAGCCTTGCGGAAGATGAAAGCCGGCAAGGCAGCGGGTTTGGATGGTATTGCAGTGGACTTTATTAAAAAAGGGGGTGACTGTATTGTTGACTGGTTGGTAAGGTTATTTAATGTATGTATGATTCATGGTGAGGTGCCTGAGGATTGGCGGAATGCTTGCATAGTGCCATTGTACAAAGGCAAAGGGGATAAGAGTGAGTGCTCAAATTACAGAGGTATAAGTTTGTTGAGTATTCCTGGTAAATTATTTTTTTTTTCTTTTTTTTTTTGCTTTGTCGCTGTCTCCCGCGTTTGTGAGGTAGCGCAAGGAAACAGACGAAAGAAATGGCCCAACCCACCCTCATACACATGTATATACATACGTCCACACACGCAAAATATACATACCTACACAGCTTTCCATGGTTTACCCCAGACGCTTCACATGCCCCGATTCAATCCACTGACAGCACGTCAACCCCGGTATACCACATCGCTCCAATTCACTCTATTCCTTGCCCTCCTTTCACCCTCCTGCATGTTCAGGCCCCGATCACACAAAATCTTTTTCACTCCATCTTTCCACCTCCAATTTGGTCTCCCTCTTCTCCTCGTTCCCTCCACCTCCGACACATATATCCTCTTGGTCAATCTTTCCTCACTCATTCTCTCCATGTGCCCAAACCATTTCAAAACACCCTCTTCTGCTCTCTCAACCACGCTCTTTTTATTTCCACACATCTCTCTTACCCTTACGTTACTTAGTCGATCAAACCACCTCACACCACACATTGTCCTCAAACATCTCATTTCCAGCACATCCATCCTCCTGCGCACAACTCTATCCATAGCCCACGCCTCGCAACCATACAACATTGTTGGAACCACTATTCCTTCAAACATACTCATTTTTGCTTTCCGAGATAATGTTCTCGACTTCCACACATTCTTCAAGGCTCCCAGAATTTTCGCCCCCTCCCCCACCCTATGATCCACTTCCGCTTCCATGGTTCCATCCGCTGCCAGATCCACTCCCAGATATCTAAAACACTTCATTTCCTCCAGTTTTTCTCCATTCAAACTCACCTCCCAATTGACTTGACCCTCAACCCTACTGTACCTAATAACCTTGCTCTTATTCACATTTACTCTTAACTTTCTTCTTTCACACACTTTACCAAACTCAGTCACCAGCTTCTGCAGTTTCTCACATGAATCAGCCACCAGCGCTGTATCATCAGCGAACAACAACTGACTCACTTCCCAAGCTCTCTCATCCCCAACAGACTTCATACTTGCCCCTCTTTCCAAAACTCTTGCATTCACCTCCCTAACAACCCCATCCATAAACAAATTAAACAACCATGGAGACATCACACACCCCTGCCGCAAACCTACATTCACTGAGAACCAATCACTTTCCATTCTTCCTACACGCACACATGCCTTACATCCTCAATAAAAACTTTTCACTGCTTCTAACAACTTGCCTCCCACACCATATATTCTTATTATATGGGAGGGTATTGATTGAGAGGGTGAAGGCATGTGCAGAACATCAGATTGGGGAAGAGCAGTGTGGTTTCAGAAGTGGTAGAGGATGTGTGGATCAGGTGTTTGCTTTGAAGAATGTATGTGAGAAATACTTGGAAAAGCAAATGGATTTGTAGGTAGCATTTACGGATCTGGAGAAAGCATATGATGGAGATGCTCCGTGGAAGGTATTAAGAATATATGGTGTGGGAGGCAAGTTGTTAGAAGCAGTGAAAAGTTTTTATTGAGGATGTAAGGCATGTGTGCGTGTAGGAAGAATGGAAAGTGATTGGTTCTCAGTGAATGTAGGTTTGCGGCAGGGGTGTGTGATGTCTCTATGGTTGTTTAATTTGTTTATGGATGCAGTTGTTAGGGAGGTGAATGCAAGAGTTTTGGAAAGAGGGGTAATTATGCAGTCTGTTGCGGATGAGAGAGCTTGGGAAGTGAGTCAGTTGTTGTTCGCTGATGATACAGCGCTGGTGGCTGATTCATGTGAGAAACTGCAGAAGCTGGTGACTGAGTTTGGTAAAGTGTATGAAAGAAGAGAGTTAAGAGTAAATGTGAATAAGAGCAAGGTAATTAGGTACAGTAGGGTTGAGGGTCAAGTCAATTGGGAGGTAAGTTTGAATGGAGAAAAACTGGAGGAAGTGAAGTGTTTTAGATATCTGGGAGTGGATCTGGCAGCGGATGGAACCATGGAAGCGGAAGTGGATCATAGGGTGGGGGAGGGGGCAAAAATCCTAGGAGCCTTGAAGAATGTGTGGAAGTCGAGAACATTATCTCGGAAAGCAAAAATGGGTGTTTGAAGGAATAGTGGTTCCAACAATGTTGTATGGTTGCGAGGCATGGGCTATGGATAGAGTTGTGCGCAGGAGGATGGATGTGCTGGAAATGAGACGTTTGAGGACAATGTGTTGTGTGAGGTGGTTTGATTGAGTAAGTAACGTAAGGGTAAGAGAGATGTGTGGAAATAAAAAGAGCGTGGTTGAGAGAGCAGAAGAGGGTGTTTTGAAATGGTTTGGGCACATGGAGAGAATGAGTGAGGAAAGATTGACCAAGAGGATATATGTGTTGGAGGTGGAGGGAATGAGGAGAAGTGGGAGACCAAATTGGAGGTGGAAAGATGGAGTGAAAAAGATTTTGTGTGATCGGGGCCTGAACATGCAGGAGGGTGAAAGGAGGGCAAGGAATAGAGTGAATTGGATCAATGTGGTATACCGGGGTTGACGTGCTGTCAGTGGATTGAATCAGGGCATGTGAAGCGTCTGGGGTAAACCATGGAAAGCTGTGTAGGTATGTATATTTGCGTGTGTGGACGTATGTATATACATGTGTATGGGGGTGAGTTGGGCCATTTCTTTCGTCTGTTTCCTTGCGCTACCTCGCAAATGCGGGAGACAGCGGCAAAAAAAAAAAAAAAATATATATATATATATATATATATATATATATATATATATATATATATATATATGTATGTATATTTTTTTTCTTCATACTATTTGCCATTTCCCGCATTAGCGAGGTAGCGTTAAGAACAGAGGACTGGGCCTTTGAGAGAATATCCTCACCTGGCCCCCTTCTCTGTTCCTTCTTTTGGAAAATAAAAAAAAAATGAGAGGGGAGGATTTCCAGCCCCCCGCTCCCTTCCCTTTTAGTCGCCTTCTATGACACGCAGGGAATACGTGGGAAGTATTCTTTCTCCCCTATCCCCTATATATATATATATATATATATATATATATATATATATATATATATATATTTTGCTTTGTCGCTGTCTCCCGCGTTTGCGAGGTAGCGCAAGGAAACAGACAAAATAAATGGCCCAACCCATCCCCATACACATGCATATACATACGTCCACACACGCAAATATACACACCCACACAGCCCTCCATGGTCCACCCCAGACGCTTCACATGCCCTGATTCAATCCACTGACAGCACGTCAACCTCGGTATACCACATCGATCCAATTTACTCTATTCCTTGCTCTCCTTTCACCCTCCTGCATGTTCAGGCCCCGATCACACAAAATCTTTTTCACTCCATCTTTCCACCTCCAATTTGGTCTCCCACTTCTCCTCGTTCCCTCCACCTCCGACACATATATCCTCTTGGTCAATCTTTCCTCACTCATTCTCTCCATGTGCCCAAACCATTTCAAAACCCCCTCTTCTGCTCTCTCAACCACGCTCTTTTTATTTCCACACATCTCTCTTACCCTTACGTTACTTACTCGATCAAACCACCTCACACCACACATTGTCCTCAAACTTCTCATTTCCAGCACATCCATCCTCCTAGGCACAACTCTATCCATAGCCCACACCTCGCAACCATACAACATTGTTGGAACCACTATTCCTTCAAACATACCCATATTTGCTTTCCGAGATAATGTTCTCGACTTCCACACATTCTTCAAGGCTCCTAAGAT
This sequence comes from Panulirus ornatus, assembly GCF_036320965.1. NCBI lineage: Eukaryota > Metazoa > Arthropoda > Malacostraca > Decapoda > Palinuridae > Panulirus > Panulirus ornatus. The sequence continues at coordinate 1,388,231 of NC_092250.1, read as the reverse complement.
TTTCGCCCCCTCCCCCACCCTATGATCCACTTCCGCTTCCATGGTTTCATCCGCTGCCAGATCCACTCCCAGATATCTAAAACACTTTACTTCCTCCAGTCTTTCTCCATTCAAACTCACCTCCCAATTGACTTGACCCTCAACCCTACTGTACCTAATAACTTTGCTCTTATTCACATTTACTCTTAACTTTCTTCTTTCATACACTTTACCAAACTCAGCCACCAGCTTCTGCAGTTTCTCACATGAATCAGCCACCAGCACTGTATCATCAGCGAACAACAACTGACTCACTTCCCAAGCTCTCTCATCCACAACAGACTTCATACTTGCCCCTCTTTCCAAAACTCTTGCATTCACCTCCCTAACAACCCCATCCATAAACAAATTAAACAACCATGGAGACATCACACACCCCGGCCGCAAACCTACATTCGCTGAGAACCAATCACTTTCCTCTCTTCCTACATGTACACATGCCTTACATCCTCGATAAAAACTTTTCACTGCTTCTAACAACTTGCCTCCCACACCATATATTCTTAATACCTTCCACAGAGCATCTCTATCAACTCTATCATATGCCTTCTCCAGATCCATAAATGCTACATACAAATCCATTTGGACAGGGAGCTGTGGTTTCTGTGCATTACACATGATAACTAGAGACTGAGAACGAATGTGGCCTTTTTGTGTTTTCCTGGTGCCACCTCATTGAGGCAGGGGATAGCAATGCTGTTTCCTGTGGAACAGGGTAGTGCCAGGAATGGATGAAGGCTAGCAAATATTAATATGTACATGTGCATATATGTATATGTCTGTGTATGTATGTGTGTATGGGTGTTTATGTATATATATATATATATATATATTTGTATATGAGTGGATGGGCCATTTTTTCATCTGTTTTTGGCACTAACTCTGATGCAGAAAACAGCAATCAACTATAATAAAATAAATATATTAATTTAGGTATTAACAGACTCCAACTGCAAGCAACTGCACCTCCGATGAAAATTCACCTTCAGTGATGATGTGGTGTCACTGTCTATTAAAAAAGAATCACAGTCTCACGGAGTACTTTCTTGCTCCAAAGGAATTATCCCTTCTCTACTGTATGAAAGTGCTGCTCTGAGGCACCAAATGCTGCCCTACAAAATGGTAATGGCCTTGTTGATCATATGCCAAATGCACCAGAAAAGAATACAGATATACATTTGAGTCTAAGAAGCAATAATTAATTCATATTTCAGGGATTTCCTAATATACCCTGATAACATAAAGGGATAGTGTATTCCAGACACTGTTAACCACAACATAAAAGTTACACCTTCACACAGCTCACCGTATGTTATGCTGCTGCTGTGGGGTCTTGGGTGGTGTAGGCGGTGCGGCATGGGCGTGGGAAGGTGGGAGGGCCATGCTCATCCCCATAGCAGGGCAATAACCCCCACTACTGCCCATCAACCCACTGTGGAGAGACAAAACATTACCCACTGTGGTTACAAGAACTCTTATCAATGCATTTTTCCAACTAGACAAAACATTACCCACTGTGGTTACAAGAACTCTTATCAATGCATTTTTCCAACTGACTCATATTTAAGGTAAAAACATTCAATAGTGTAAAAGCACAAGCATAATATGAAATCTAAAAACATGCACTATTAATGAAAGACCAAACTAGTAAACCTATGAATCTAGCTCTGGGAAGAACCTCTTATAACCTTCCCGTGTGGAAACCCCAGGGTAAAAGCAACCCCATGGAGATATGACTGGTGGCATTTAAACCTCACATACTCTTGTACCAATGGGCCTTAGTTATAAATTAAACATTTAAACATAAAATCTATGTTACCTTAAAATCTAAGATATCAAGACCAAAATGTAGGAAAATAAACCAGACAAAGTCTACTTTGTACTTAATCTATGCTTAATCTGCTCTTATCAAAACTTTGAGCTGAATAAGTACAAATTGATAAAAAGACATGATGGAAACTTAAATCTTTCTAATCATAAAATAAACGTATAAAGTAATGTTACCAAAGAAGAATGTACAAAACTATTTTAGGGGAAAAGGCATAGTGAAAGCCTAAACATTAAAACTGCAAACACTGCTAACTACAGCGTCAAACCTTCAATTCCCTGAACCACCTCCTTTACAAGGATTATTTATATCCAGTTACTGGCCTAAATGGAGTAATTTCCTTACTGTAAATAGTTGCTTAATGTTGCTCATCACTCTGGCATTAAAGACAACACATACATGGAGGTCTACACGTTAGTTCCGGTACTCTTCAAAATTTCTGGAGTACCACTGTACAAAGACTGAGGCACAATACAATTGGAATCAATATATGGAGATCAAAGACACTGACAACTACTTTATGCCTGAAAAAAGTAGTTTTTAGCATCATCTTGTTTCCTCTTCTGTTTCAGTCATCATGCTCAGTGAATCCTGGAATGTTAGTGTATTGTTTCACCTTCCCTCCATGTGTGTGAGGATATACCTGCAAGATACGCCCTAACTTCCTGAAACAGTTTGAGGAATAAAAAAAAACTTTTGTTGTACAGTCTACAATAAGCTAGTCAAGAGAAGGGGGGGGGGGAGATGACAAAGGAGACATTACTTGAACAGCTTTAATGTCATTTCCTAAAATGATGATCCATCAAAACCAGACTAGTTATACAACAGATGATGTATTTCACTGCTCTGATGAGCACCGTTGTCCATGTTGACGGAGAGGACCTTTGACCAACGTGTCGTGCAGGCCTCAACCAGCACTACACTTTCTCCTCACTCGCAGCCTTCTGTGCTGCTGACCGAACTACACCACCTAATAGTGTTGGATAATGTTACCTGGGTTATTTAAATTAGTGGGGGGTGGGTGCACCACAAGGCAGGCGAACCCACTGACCAACAGCTTGTCAAACCTCTCTGTAAATGAGCATGCCAGCCAAACCATGTAAAGCTACAGTAATTTCAAACATGACACACGTCATGGGAAGAGACCAGACCAGAAAAATACAGCTTGTTGTTGGGGCCTTCAATGGGTCTCATGCAATACCGTAGTTATAACTATTAGTCTAACAATGAACATAATTGACTATGCCGTAAAATCTCCCTAACACTACACTTATAAGTGTACTTTAGAGCCCAATACTTTAATGGTAAGCACGCAAAATGCACCACTTTTTCAAACTTGGTCACGTCGTGCCAACTAGTACACAGACTGTGGCTGAACCACAGACGTACCGGTGACCCAATTTCTGTTCCCTGTGGCTAATTCAGAGCTTCCTGCCTGGCTTACCTCAGCTACGATGTGACATATCCACCCAGGAATGCTTGCACTGCCATCCCAACCATTGTTTATAGATGCTATCTTAATATTTTCTTTTTTTCACACACAAACACAGGTCAGGGTCATACATAGTTAGGCCGCCATTACAGCACGTGCTGATCCGGCTCGTGCCTCAATTGCCTAAAAGAACGATCATGGCCGCTGAATCTGCTCTGAATCCGATGTGAATCCTTCACAAATCTTTGGTTTCAATGAAGCACAGAGATAAAGAAGGAATGAAATATCTTATGCATACGCCAGGAAGCATATAAAGTCACTAGACTCTAGTCAGAGGGGTAAAATTTGTTAAATCAAGTTAGGTTTTTCTTTGATTTGAATGCACGGATTTTAACAGGAATTTAGTGTTTTCCGTTCTTTTAAATAACTGAAATTTCTCATTTTTACTTTTCACCAATATCACTTGGAATTCAATGTATGGTTAGAATAGTATGGAAGTAATGAAGTGAAAATCGTAATTAGTTAAAGATGAAAATAAATAAAGATGAAGAGTCCTCCACATATGTGTTTCCCAATATTAACGCCCAATGGCATCTATCTAACACTGCCTCACTTTTCGATCACATTTTTTACATTCGTCATTCAGTAAAACGATAGATACTTATGTTATTCTATTTGTACAGCTTTCCCCACCGTAGCTACATGGCATTTTCTGATAAGAAATTAGTGACAATTAACGAGGAGCTACTGCAAAAATAATGTACTTTTTTGTTTAATGGGTGGATTTTGGACGGGTTTTGGCTGATGAACGTTTACTAAAGTTCCAAGTGATGGTGTTACGTTATGTTGTACAATAGAGTATGTCATGTCTTTTGTTACAAGAAAGGACTACGAATATAGCCGCATAAACGAAGACAACTGAATACGCCTTCTTTTCGCATGACAAGATGCGCGCGCAGCTATCTGGAATGTGTTGGATGTAAACACAAATATGGCGTCTATTTTCATCTCAAATGTTTCCTCATTAAAAAGAAAGATAATCCTTAATTCCGGTGACCTCGCCCAATGATATTAAAATAAGCTTCTAATGCTATGGATCATAATAAGCAGATATTATCCAGTCCTACTCAATTAAGGGAATAACGAAGGTCAACACTGTTCAGTCCTGTCCAGCATCATTACCCCAGTATTTTAAAAGCTACCTACCCACCCTCCGTATTAACATAAAACTTAGTTGTGGAATTCTCTTCATTCTTTTGTCTTCCCTTCATATATCCTCTCTTCCTCTAAGTCTGGAATAGGGTTGTCTTTCATCTTATATGGCCTTGAATGGGGCAAGTTTCACGACTCAAAAAAAAACATTGTCAGGGGCGAAAAAAGAATGCAGTTTCTGTGTTTAGCCATTTGGCCTGCTAACAAAGTCCTTAAAAATGTCCGATGACAATTCCAGAACAGTATCCAGTGTCCTAAGATATGTCATGCCTTCTGAACTAGCCAGCCTACCTACAACCCTCCTGCCCTGTAAACAGAAAGCTTCATTTCATTATTGTACTTCAGCTTTGGGCAAGTGACTTCCTCTGCATGCAAAAAGTCTGGCATACGCTCGTCTCTCGTCCTTCAAAACTTTCTTTGTGGGTGTGGAGTTATGAGGCACTTAATATGTCTGTCTCATTTTCTCTGTGCTCTTCCTCCATTTGTTCCTCCTTATTCCTGTGGCTGTGACTCACCTCTGAACGCGGTAGGGTATGGGAGGTACCCCAGGGTCTGGCTCCATCAGGCTGGAGAGGTTCTTGGGTGGCTTGCGGCGACGTGGCTGGTACTGCAGGGAAGAAGTGGCAATCATTATGATATTCTGGAGAATACACTAGGAATACGAACTGGTAAAATACACTAGGAACAGGAACTGACCGTTATGGGTGGATGTCAACAGTCTCTAAATGGAGCAGCCTAATACCCTTAGGAATGCACTAGGTTCTTCCTGCACAGGTGTTTGGGGACGGAATATTATGGCATAAATGTTTGCTTAAGTGATAATGTTCAAATCAACAAAACCATTCAAGTTTTACTCCATACACTCAACACATTCCTTCAGTAAAATTTTAATGACTGTGTTTCATTTTAGCTGGCAACTCTATTGTTAAATGAAATTTTAGTTTTATCTCATAATTCATCTGTAACATTTTTTCTACTATATTACTTTTCATGCACAATGTAACTGGTTTCAGGTTAAATCATATTTTCTATGACTTACATGTGGCTTATAATAAATCATGAGAATCATTGTACTAAGTACTAACTCAGAACTTAAATGTTCATTCTTCATAAACCACTTGGGCCATAAATTTAACTACAAAATCCTAATATCTTACAGAAATATTAATGTAAATATACATCAAATTTATATCTGTGATGTGTTTTCAGTCCAACATAACCAGTTTCAGCATATCTGTAAATGTAATTCCTCTGTAAAATATGATGTGTTGATCTATACATATAAAAACTGCAAACCTGCAATATAAAGACTACACACTATGTAATTTGTTTTCTTATAGGAAAAGCTTCATGCTCTGAATAGGTTGGCTAATGACCAGCTTATGTACACTAAAAAAGTTTGATGTATAATTCAACCAAAAATGAAATGTCTTAGTCTTAATGAATCATTCTCTGGCATACTGTCTCACTCACAAACTGCCTTAAAGTAATTCTGTTTCAGTGACACATATTCATTCTCTCTAATACATGTTCTCTCATTCAAACAACGTTTTATGCACTCTTAGAGTGTCTTCAGCATCATATAACTGCACTCTATATAATACACTCTCCCACCCCTCTCTCTCTCAACCACACACTCATTCTCTTATATCACACAGACACTGTGTCTCATGCTTCTATGTTTTACTCTCTCACAGAAGTTCTCTCTCATTCACACTCACAATCCAATTCCCAGCAGCTCACACGAAGCATATAAGGGAAGGTGACCCCATCTACACACACCTTGTAGTCAGGGTGGTCCTTCTTGTGTTGTGTTCGAAGTCGTTCAGCCTCTTCGATGAATGGTAATTTTTCCTCATCACTCAGAACTCTGTTGGAAGGTGAGTGTCTTCAGGTCAAGGTATAAATTACGAGGTAACAACATGAGGTGGGAGGTGGGGAGGATATGGCATCCCCGCCAGAGAATGGTGAAGGATGTACAACAAAGGATCAGAAATGGTCCAGAGGTAAGGTATGATTACTAATGAAAGTGTAGAAGAGGGAGAGGATGTGAGAATTTTGAGGATGAACACAGATGTGAGAGTTTTGAGGGTGAACACAGATGTGAGAGTTTTGAGGGTGAACATAGATGTGAGAGTTTTGAGGGTGAACACAGAAGGAAAATGTGGTAGACAGCAAGATGAGAAGATGGTGGTGGAAACAGGAGGGGTTAATCAGAACATAATGAGGAGTGAAGGCATGTTCATCATTACAGAACCAGTGTACTACTTGAGTATAACTCCCTGCTATCCCCATACAAAAGAATTTAATTTCTCCTGTGATATCTTACCTCTCATCTCTACTCCTAACATATTTACTGGGTAATGAACTCTCTTCTAAGTTAAACTTTGCCCCTGCTTTCTTGTTGCTTGCATTGCTTGGAGTTGTCAACACTATCAAGACCACATTATTTTCTTTGCTTGTATTGTATATAAGTCTGAGGCTCATAATATGATTAAGCTTTGTATAGTTCTATTTAAGTTTTTATTTATGCCTTTCCTTTCGTGCATGGTGGTTTATGCCTGTTTATTTGTTATACTACGTACACTACTCTCATACCAGGAAAACAAGGACTTTATGATTAACAGTTTTCTCAGCACACATGCAACTCAACATAGTTCTGAAGATTCTGCACTTAAAAGCTGTAAATAATAAGCAAGGACTAGACTAACTGTTTCCCCAGTGACCTTCAAAGTTAATTTTGTCCTGTGGATTTCTCGCAAACTTGATAAATGACGAAATGTGAATACTGCAAATGATAGCATTGAGAAAAATAATCTTGAATGTATATAAACTTCAGGAATCTACTCTCAAGGAACAGCAGTGTCCGGCCACACTCGCTGGCGAATTCCACAGCAGAAAAAGAACGTAAATGTGTTGAATATATGAATGTATTCCCTCTTAGAGGACATGATAGATGGTAGACCAAGACGGTGAGAAATAATGGCGTGTGTGTGTGTGTGTGTGTGTGTGTGTGCTGAGAAAGGTCCCTGCTCCTTAACTGGCACATTCTACCACACTCTACCACCTACCTCCACACCTCAACCACCTACCTCCACACCTCTACCACCTGCCTCCACACCTCTACCACCAAACCTCCACACCTCTACCACCAAACCTCCACACCTCTACCACCAAACCTCCACACCTCTACCACCTACCTTCACACCTCAACCACCAACCTCCAAACTCTACTACCTACCTCCACACCTCTACCACCTACCTCCACACCTCTACCACCTACCTCCACACCTCAACCACCTACCTCCACACCTCTACCACCTACCTCCACACCTCAACCACCTACCTCCACACCACAACCACCTACCTCCACACCACAACCACCTACCTCCACACCTCTACCACCTACTTCCACACCTCTAATACCTACCTCCACACCTCAACCACCTACCTCCACACCTCTACCACCTACCTCCACGACTCTACCACCTACCTCCACACCTCTACCACCTACCTCCACACCACAACCACCTACCTCCACACTCTACAACACACCTCTACCATCTATCTCCACACCTCTACCACCTACCTCCACAACCCTACCACCTACCTCCACACCTCTACCACCTACCTCCACACCTTCCCCAGGGTCTTGGAGAGCTCAGCATTGTGCAGCTGTGGGTACTGGTCAGCCAGCTTGCGTCGCGCGGCCTGGGCCCACACCATGAAGGCGTTCATGGGTCTCTTGATGTGGGCGCGGTGCTTCAGGGAAGACTTCTGGGTCATGGGTAACATAGTCCAGTCATAACCTGCTGGGGGGGAGGACGGAGGCATTATAATAAACCCCGCACATAATGCTGTGCTGGGGGGGGGGGGGGAGGACGGAGGCATTATAATTACCCCACACATGATGCTGTTCTCAAGCGAAAACGTAGCGTCAAAATGACCTCCTCAAGGAATTTCAACACCTAGTCAATGATTTGCCACGTAAAGAAAAAAGATACACACACACACACACACACACACACACACATATATTTTTTTTTTCATACTATTCGCCATTTCCCGCATTAGCGAGGTAGCGTTAAGAACAGAGGACTGGGCCTTTGAGGGAATATCCTCACCTGGCTCCCTTCTCTGTTCCTTCTCTTGGAAAAAAAAAAAGAGAGGGGAGGATTTCCAGCCCCCCGCTCCCTCCCCTTTTAGTCGCCTTCTACGACACGCAGGGAATACGTGGGAAGTATTCTTTCTCCCCTATCCCCAGGGAGAGAGTGTACGAGAGTGACATTAATTATATATATATAAGCTTCTACAGAGATATATAAACAATTTTGAAACAACAGAATAGGCAATGATGGCTGTTGTATTTCAGAATTCCATCTTTCATTGAATTTATAAATAAAGGGAATCTTAATAAGTACATTGTTCATTATTCTTACAAACCAAAGAACTATTATTTGTCACTCATTCTTCACAAAAGAAAAAAAGTAATCATCTCGTCTCTCTACCATGTCAGTACAGAATTACTTCACCATTGAAATTGAAGCCAGTGTTTAGCAAAGGCTCCCTCCCTTCCCGCTCAAGTCCAAACTCACTAATATGAGGCAAAAATGTTTATTTTTCTGTAGGTGTTCATGAGGCAGACGAGGGGGGGGGGGAGGGGGGCATCATGGAGGTTTGGGGTAGGGGGCTGGCTAGAGGTGGAGGCGCCCTCCCACATGATGTTTAACATGGGCGTGTTTGGTGTGAGGTGGGTCGACGACTTAGTTTGTTTGATCTGGGGGGGACTAACTTGCCTGCCTCCCCGCCCACCCACACCCACAAACAAACCCACCCACACACCCACACATACACTTCCATGGTGGCCGGAATCAACTTCTCTATTTCCGCTCCCTTGATGACGCGACTCGACCCTCTCCCTCCACCTCACTCTGCCACGTCTTTAAAGACGCATTTGTCTCACTACAACTCACAACTACATCATAGGGTCGTGACTGTGTCGTGAACCTGATGATCAATCTGGATCAAGACTTGTATCGTCATTACTATACCAGTACTGATGCGATGGCCAGCCAAGGTCGAACACTCAAACACTCACCCACTTCGCTATCATCTCTCGTTATAATTACACACACGTCTTAACGAAATGTTCTGGGATCCAGCCCGTCACAGGATATATATATATATATATATATATATATATATATATATATATATATATATAGAGAGAGAGAGAGAGAGAGAGAGAGAGAGAGAGAGAGAGAGATAGACAGATACTGCGGATGTAAATTACATATTTCGTTACATAGAAAACTGTATGCAAGACGCTTCAATACAGTAAAGTATCATAGAAATGTTAATGACACTTAATTAATCTTATTGACACTTAATTAAGCTGTTAAAAGAAATCAAATTTTAAAATATTTTCTGCTCCTTTGCATTGTATTTACTGGGTATGTATCGGTAACTGAGAGAATTATGATATATTTTCCATGATAATTTCGAGTATAGATGTGTTTGAATATCTTATCTCTCAGCTTTAAAACAAGATGTATTTTGAGCTAAAAAAATACCACTAACTATTCAGGGTCGTATGTAGGGGAAACAGCGCCTATGGCAAGCACTGAAATTGTGCCCCTAGGCTTGATTAAAAATGTACATACAGTGGATGTATATAAAAATATATACAGTGTAATTATAAACTGTTGAACAGTTAGGCCAAATTTAAATCTATATAAACTCTTAAAGATTTATTTGATCAAAATTGTAACGTAGAAGCGGTAAGGGAAGAGATAGTAGCAACATATGACTATAGTTGAAAAATAGGCGAGTTTCTTTTTCATCACACAAAACCAAACCTGCCATACCCTAGATACGACACACACACACACACACACACACACACACACACTGTCCCTTCCATATCTTATTCAACATCAAGTAATAAGAAAACAATTAATTACGAAGCTGAAACGTGATTGCTACAGTCCATTCCTAGCTCAAATAATCACGAATATGAAGTTCCCGCCAACGAAGCTACCGGACTATTAGCGTACGTCCAATGACTAAGGTTAGAGATGCGCGCGTCTTCAAGGCAATTCCACGGTAAGGGAAGCAGCGGCAGCTATACCAACCACCAGACGTCATAGTGAAGGGGTGGCCCGTTGCCTCTGGCCGGGTGTGTATGAGCGTCTTTGAACCCAAATAGACCATAAAGCAGGCATAATAAACCGAGTGATTACCGCCCCGAGCCAAGTGATTATTTGAAAAGGCGTCATGCAATCTGTCAACTGTCATTAACCCGATCTGCTTACCACACAGCGCCGGACGGTGCCACTAGTCTGACTTTTACACCGCGTTGTTTGACGGGATAAATATAAATAAACAGTAATGATCAATATTAGAGGGGAGCGCTGATCGATCTCTTACATCATCTCCGAATCAAAATACCCGGGAGGATGGTTTAGGAGGTCAATACAGGCGGGAGATGTAAACACAGGAGGCTACACTCAGACACACCAACGGTGAGGGCTGAACACGACCGCCCGCCCGCCCGCCCGCCAGCGCAATTTTTTCTTTCCTTCTTCAGGATGAAATGAAAGGTGTTCAGCGGCAGCTAACTATACAAAGGGATGGAGATATTCCACCCCTTTTTTCCCCTCCTCTGGTCTATAGGTGTCCCCTCTGTGGCAGTGAGTGATGGAGAGGAGTTTTTGATAAAAAGATATCGTATGAGGTTTGTTTAAACGACAATTTAAACAGTGACTAACGCTACTCTATAAACATTCAACTGGGCGCCCTTCATGGCCCATGTCTTAGGTCTTATTTCAATAACCACAGGGCGTTTTTTTATTGTATATTCCCGCTGAGGTAAATACACCCACTAGAAATATCTACAGACGTTTTTCTTTGGTCATTTTTTTTAAAGGGGTTGTGCTCGCTGACGCAAAGACTCATTCATCTAGAAATGGTTAGGTAGACGCTTTTATTTCCCTAGTTTGAGGATCGAAATTAATCTTTTGGAGCCTGACGGCACAGTCCTTTATTATGACCCCCCGTGACCTCAGGTCAATAACCAAGCCTACGCACGAACGGTACGCATGAAAAGTACGCACGGAAGGTACGCACCGTTGTGCTCAAGGGGTTCAAATACTGAGAACTCTGCCAGTATGTAAAAAGTCCATCATCACGTACGAAAAGGGTTCTAATAAGGGCTAATGAGGCTTCATTGACCCAAGGCAATATGATGCATCACTGGGTATCCTACGGTGAAGGATATCTGCTGGGGTTGCCTGAGGGAGGGCAGAACACTCGTCCTAGAAAGTCATCACTGTAGTTCAGTCATTTCAGCGTCACGGTTGTGTAACGGATCCATGAAACCTTACGTGGTTGTGTCTGTCTGTATGTCTGCGTGTCTGTGTGTACACAGGCTTCATCAACGAGTCCTGATCAGCTGGAAACTTTCGCAGATCTGTTATTTTTTTTTCCAGAATTCCATGGCATGGATCCAGTACATGGGAGCCTGGAATATCCTTTTTTTATTCCCCAGTCGAAAGGATTACAATTCGAGACGAGGTAGCGAGAGATAATGTCTCTCCCACCGCCATACAGGTGTATCAAAACGTCTTAATAATATACACAGACTGTTATTATAAAGAAAATAAAGCCCCAAGTCTTTAAAATATAAAGGCCCACATCTGGCACACCTCCTCCTCCTCCAGGATAAAGGCATCCTTGAAACATTCCCTCTCTCTCTCTCTCTCTCTCTCTCTCTCTCTCTCTCTCTCTCTCTCTCTCTCTCTCTCTGTGCACAACAGGCCGTCTCAACATACAACCCTCGTAAATACGTCATTCGTATGACCTCCGACGTAATTCGTACAGCCAGTACGTCAGCTACCAACGTCTAACTATCCTTAGATCAAAGCCAGAGACGTAATTCCAAATGTGTATGTTAGTTTGTATAGACGAACCCAGCCCTCAGTGTGGGCTGACCCACACACACACACACACACACACACACACATACACACACACACACACACACATACACACACACACACACCCGTTTATATATATATATATATATATATATATATATATATATATATATATATATATATATATATATACATCAAAAGCAACAGTACAATTACCTTATAATGATACAATACTGTATCATACACTATATACATTTATCCTTCTTATGATCTTAGTGTTTGTATTGTGTGTAAGTTCACTACTTACAGTCCCTGGTTGCATTATAGTGAATATCATTGATCGTTATCATTATCATCATGGAGTCGCAATTATCGTGATCAACATTCAATTATTATCGTTAATTTTCTATTATTATTATTACGTTATCGCTATTATCATTATTATCATAATCTATCGCTATCGTCATTAATCTAATGACGATATAATAACATTACGATTTAACCACGGTCAATGGAACGCAGTAATTACGGATAACAAAATTACTTCGAACTCGATATAAAGTTTGTTAAATAATTTACGCATGACGCACGACGCATGACGCAGATCTGTGGGTAAGTTGACGGGGCAGTCAGTAATGAGGTGATGATGAGGTGGCCTACTGACCATCACATAACACTAGACACATAAACAAATTATCATGGAAGATAAATGATAAATGTACACCATCCTGATCTAACAATACATGCGTAATACATCTTACATAAGGAATAAATCATACATGGTTATCCGGCATAGCGATAAAGCACTAGACATAGAAAGAAGAAATATAGAAATAGATAACAGATATTATATCCACAATATTCTGATCAAACATGGGTGTCATAATAAGTCTTATACATAATGAATAATCATACATATGTATACGACATAGCTCTGGTGTTAACGTATACGAGAATAAGGCATACTGAACCATGTTGTATGTAGGGTTCAGTTGACCTAACAACCAGGTATAGTTGAAGGTGTTGTGAAGTTATAACTATGTGATGTGACCAAGGGTTCATAAGGGCTACGAGACACTAGTCAAGGCTGCACGGTTCACCCTTACCTTCCAGAAGCTTCGAGACCGCGTCTTCGATCCCCCTTTCCCTCGAGCTGTCGTTCCCCTTGGTCGTGGTGGTGGTCGTCGTCGTGGTGGAGGAGGTGGAGGAGGTGGAGGAGTTGCCGCTTCGGTCGTTTGCAGCAGCGACCAATGTGGCGATATGGTCGGTCGCCATGTTTTAAACGCCCTGTTGTGGGAAGAGGAATGGAAGAAAGATGTTGATTACGATGCAACTGTGGGGGTGAGGGGAGGGGGAGAGGGGGGGGTTGTTTGTGTCGTTACGACGGTGTGTGTGTGTGTGTGTGTGTGTGTGTGGAGGGGCTAGAGGCGGAGGTGGAAGAGTGTGTTGATAGCGGTGGAAGCTGTGTGGAGGCAAGGAGGAGGAGGTCCGGCAGTGGATTAGGTGGATGGTGGTGGATTGTGGTAGGAGACCCCGGGCGGGTGGGTGGTGTGGCAGGGGGTTAACTGTGGTACATACGTGGTGGCGAAAAATATACAGGATCAATATGGAAATATATTTCATAAAGTATTTTACTGTTACGGTAGGTCTACACACACACACACACACACACACACACACACACACACATACACACACACACACACACACACACACACACACACACACACACACACACACATTTCCTGTCTCACAACGAAGTCTTAAATATGTTCATATGGCGTCACGAACCAGATGACAGAAGACCTAGGGGGAGAAATCCTCACTTGGCTCCTTCCTGCGCTTCTACTTTTGGCAAGTGGTAATACAGGAAGGCGGAAGGAGGAGGAGGAGGAGGAGGAGGAGGAGGAGGGGGGGAGGAGGGGGGGGGACAGGAAAGATTGCCAAGCACCCCCCCCCCTCCCTCCCTCCCCTCCACAGCTTCCACTTAATACCCCAAACCTAGAAATATACTACCACTACTACTACTACTACTACTACTACTACAACTACTACTACCACTAGTATTTTCAACCTGTTTCTATAGACAAACAAAACAACAACCATCTCCAGGCAATTGGATTGGGCTTCAGCAGCAGCATGGGTGGGGGATGGTGGGGTGGGGGGAGGGGGGGGGGGTTGAACCCTTTTTACATAAAACGGAAATAAATCACAGAGACTTGTGGTTACCTGCGCCTCAACGCTGACGCCATCTACCGCTAACTACTGAAGCTGGAGATGGGTTGTTCCAAGGTGCGCCAAACGACCATACACAAGAGAGAGAGAGAGAGAGAGAGAGAGAGAGAGAGAGAGAGAGAGAGAGAGAGAGAGAGAGAGAGAGAGAGAGAGAGAGAGAGAGAGAGAGAGAGAGAGAGAGAGAGAACATCAAAGAAACAATAGGGTCATAGAACATAAGAGGGTCAGAGAGCTAACATCCAAACGACCCATATAAACAAGGGTCAAAGGTAGTTAAAAATCATGAGCGTGTTGACTACGTCTAGCCTCGGTTAATTACCTATGGAAGCAATTAAAACCCTAACAACATAACGACTGTCTTATTATTACAGTTTCTCAGTTCCCTAGCTAACGTGTGTGTCTTAATTACAATCTAGATGACTTAACATGGGTCAACTATCATTTAAATGACACAATCGTTAACTACACCTCGTTTAACATGATATAGTCATACAATACGATTTCACACAAGATATTATTATACGTTTAAATATAACAGAAAAACCCAATATATCTTTTTAACATGCTCTGAAAATAAAAAATATTACCTTAGACTTTTTAACCATAAAATCTATGTATATGATGGCAGTGTTAAACAGATACATTGTGAGCAATGATGATTAATCAGGTAATCATCAAATCGAGTATATATCAAGGGAGGAGATTTCATTGTAAATACTGTACAATGATTAATGCAATGTGTTGATAAAGAACATGTATTCTTTATCCACTCTGTGCCTCTCTGGGTTTCAGTTCAGTAACTATCTAAACAAACAATTGATGTTGTGTATATCATTACGTTCACGATATGGTGGCGTAGTCTGCACTCCTGTTCCTTGGTTGTTAAACAGGATGGTAACGATAGTTGACACAGTAGTGCCAATTACGACCCCAGGCTAGGCTAATGACCTCGTCATCACAGTGGTTTACACGAGCACAGGTCAAGTGTTAACCAATGAGGCAGACGCATGGTAATGGGGGCAATTATACACCATTAACAAGGACACATTTCTGAAGCTCTCTGCAAAAAAAGGTGTGTTCATGAGTGAGTGTGTCCACAATGCTGGCTGAAGTGGAGGTGTTCAGTCAACACAAGAGTCCAAGCAATTACACATGGCTCTCTATATACCTACGTAAACACCTGGTCTTGTTTGTATGTACATAATTGGCGCTTCCATCTCAACATCATCCAACGCTTCAATGCTTATATATATATATATATATATATATATATATATATATATATATATATATATATATATATATATATATATTTTATTTATTCCTTCTATCCCGCCGATACAAGGGTCTATGAGGGTTATTTAACTGTCAACTTTACGTCTGTCTGTTTCTCTGTCTGTCTGTAGAACAGTAGAAGACAGGAAGTTTATACATACACTGTATGTACCTTCTCTGTACAGTCGACCGGTTCATGAGATTTTAATTTACGGGCCAAGGTTGGTGCATAAATTTGCATATCAATTAGATTTTTTTTATGAAAAATCAATAATGCTGTTGCTTTATAAGAGAAGCATTTATACAAACTGCAGCGTTGATGACATATCGTTGTTAAAGAGAATATATATATATATATATATATATATATATATATATATATATATATATATATATATATATATATATATATATATATATATATATATATATACATATATATATATTTATATACATATATATATATATATTATAAATATATATATATATATATATATATATATATATATATATATATATATATATATATATATACATATATATATATTCATATACATATATATATATATATATTTATAAATATATATATATATATATATATATATATATATATATATATATATATATATATATATAAATATATATTGGCTGGGTATTGTAACAGGCGAACGTGAATAGCAGGTACCCGCTATACCTCGAAATTTTGGCCCAGGTCGTCAATTCTGAGCGTGTATAATAACACATATGATGTTCGTCTTTATCGTCCAGTATTCAGTGACTGAAGTCGCATCTCTATAATCCTTCACCTAGGAAGAATTTCCTGTTATACAACGTCACGACCCTTCAGCACGACGGCACGACCCTTAACCACGACGGTATACGACCCTGGAGCACGACGGTACGACCCTGGAGCACGCCGGTACGACCCTGGAGCACGCCGGTACGACCCTATACAGTCACAGCAAAGACTCGTACCGTCGTGTTCCAGGGTCGTACCGTCGTGCTCCAGGGTCGTACCGTGTTACTACGAAGTCGTACCATCGTACTGGAAGGGTCGTAACTGTGTTACTACGAGATCGTACCGTCGTGTTCAAAGCTACGAAGCAAAACCTACGTTCGGATACCTACCCCACAAACCTATCCGTTGCGACCTCTGCTTCTTTCCCTACACAGCTAAACTTGGCACTCAAACTTCTCACGTTTTCCCCATTAAAAGGCAAGGACTCGCAACTTCCTCCACATCTCAGTAGTTAACTTCCTTTACCTCTACTCCACACGGGTAATGGGCACGAGAGGGGAGGGCTCTTCATCCACCCAGCACAAGTGGATGCGTGCGCGGACATCAGGCACGTGTGGATGTGGAGGCGTGGGTATCAAAGGCGTGCGGATTTAGTGGCACGGATAATGAAACCGTGTGGATCTAGAGGCGCGGATATCAGAGGCGTGTGGATGTGGGAGCAAGGATACTCGAGGAGTGTGGATAGGTGGATTAGATATCAGAGGCATGTGGATATGAGACGTGTGGATAGGGGGTGGAGCGGATATCAAAGACGTGTGGATGTGGTGCAGTGGATAACACAGGCATGTGGATGGAGTGGGATGGATAGCAGAGACATGTGGATTACCGGCGAGGATAAAGATGTTTGGGTAAGGCGTGGATGTGGATATGACGAGTACAGTAAACACTTATGCTTACTGAGTGGATATCTGGGATATGACGAGTAAACACTTATGCTTACTGAGTGGATATCTGGGATATGACGAGTAAACACTTATGCTTACTGAGTGGATATCTGGGATATGGGATGAGGATACAGGGACCGTGTACGGCAGGCCTGTTGGGGAGGGGGGGGGGATGGCGAGGATAACACAATATTCCGATATTGCTCAGCGGTGTGAATATTCAGACAGCTACGCAAATTGCCGATATTCGAGCACGAGACTAAGTAGATATTCGTATATCCAGGGACCATAGGGATGTTGGGACATAAAAATAATTCGGATATTTGGGCCATGACTGGGCGTTGGATATTTGGAAGTCATGAGACGAATTAGACATCGGAATATCACTTTGAAAGCGGATATTCAAATTCATTGAGGCCACACATAAAGATCTTCAAACACCACAAGGCATGGGGAGAGGGTCGAATATCACCGAATACTCAAATATTAAGTGGCCATTGTGGATATCCGATCTTTGGCTTAGAGAGATATTCAAACCAAACAATTCAGGAATTTATACTTGAAGCTGTATTAAAATATTTGGGAATCTTCAGTGCACAGATACTAAGGACAAAGATATTATATTTATAATATAAATTCTGGGAAAAATGGAAAGCGGTTACGTCAAAGTGAAAACATCAATTTGTGATAATCAAAAGCAATTCTTAAATTACTTCAGCGAAAAAAATACAATAAACACATCTTTGGTCAGTAATCCACATATATTCCACGTACAATAAACACATCTTTGGTCAGTAATCCACATATATTCCACGTACAATAAACACATCTTTGGTCAGTAATCCACATATATTCCACGTACAATAAACACATCTTTGGTCAGTAATCCACATATATTCCACGTACAATAAACACATCTTTGGTCAGTAATCCACATATATTCCACGTACAATAAACATTTAACTAATACGACAAACAATGACCACATTATTTTGCTGAAAATTTCCCCATTCTCCAAACTAGGTCATCCTAGCTTAAAAGAAAAAGGCATTTCCCACCAATACATTTTAATATTAAGCCAATTACCAAAAAAATAAGACGAAGCACTTCTCTTATAAGCGGTAATATAACAATGGTTTAAGCTTATAATTTTAAAATATCTTAATTCAGAAATTAATAACACACAGACATTCCTGAAATAATATGCATGAATATCAAAAGCGGTTTATCTATCATCTAATCTACTGGCGTTCCTCCACCCCAACCCACCTGAAAATGAACAGATCACACAGTTGTGTGTGCATGAAAAAGAACAAAGAAAAAAAGACAGCGAATGCACTGTTTCATATCAAGTCAATACCACGCTCTCTCTCTCTCTCTCTCTCTCTCTCTCTCTCTCTCTCTCTCTCTCTCTCTCTCTCTCTCTCTCCCCCCTCCCTCGTGCCAGAACCCCCCACATTCCCAGTCCGGGACCTTATAAAGTCATTCTTGACGTGGGACGACATCCCCCCACCCCAGCTAACACCACGACAGTCAGTCCTTCGTGTGATGATAAATTTCATCTCATTGTAAACAAAACGCTAAATACGATCAAAGACATACGTCCCTCTGTCTGGGAGATCCAAGTAACTAGACTTCAGATGTATATAAACATGCATCACACCTTGTATGAGAAGACAATACACATGTCCCACTATACTCTGACAGCCTGTGAATTTAAGGATTATATAAATCACCCTCAGGTAGATGGTCACACACACACACACACACACACACACACACACACACACAACCCTCCCCCCTCCTCCTCACTTCAACTCCTCTACGTTAATAAAGTCCGCAAATGCCATGTCCATAACTCCTTAAAGACGTGAATCTTTGGCCATATTAATATTCTCTAAATGTAACAGCATCACTCTCGCCATCTAAGTAAAATATAGTCACATGAACAGAGGCACTGTTGGGGGGGGGGGGCATAATAAACGACCAATCACATTAAGTAATTAGTATTCCACCTGGTCTGCACAACGGTTCACATAGCTTACCTTAAGTGTAGTCACATTTACCTTGCACTTCAGTCGGCGGGGTCCAATCGCATATATTTCAAGCGAAGGAACTTAAAAAACAGCGTATGGCAGGAAAACTTCGTTGATCACACAAGTTTACACAATGAACCACACGGGATTACGAGCCTCGGCTCCAAACCCACCTTTGTTAGCGACAAACGAACCCTCCACGAGAGAACACAAAGAGTGGGCTTGTTCCCTGAACAAACCATCTCTCACACACACACACACACACACGCACACACACACACTTATCTCTACATCAGCGTCCTCCCTCCCTCTCTCCAACCCCCATCTTTGAAAACGCCCACCACAAACCAAGTTATTAATGTGTTCCCACACACTCACAGCACAGTGGCGACCATAATGCCTTCTTCCAGTGATTCTATTTTTTTCTTTCTCATAAAAAAAGAGAAGGAAAGAGAGCGTGTGTGTGTGTGTATGTGTGAGAGTGTGTGTGTTACGCGGGGGAGAAAACTCATACAATACGAGGACAGTTGAACAAGTGCAGTTTCTTGATGCACTGGGCTATCTATCCTTCGTCGCCTTATCTCCCTCACACCATCACACACACACACACACACCTCAGATGGTCCACACACACACACACACACACACACACACACAGACGTCGCGATTATCACATATGACATCTCACTCACTTGTAAAATCGGCAAATCTCGATGGTGTAAAAGTCTCTTCCACTGTTGTCTCTTTTTTTCCTTTCTCCTCACAAGAGAGCCCGCTCCAGTGGCAGGTATATGAACGATATAGTTCTCAAAGAGAGAAATCAGAACGGGGCGATTGTTCGACGGGGCACGAGTGTCTCTTGAAGTAGTGTGTTAGAGGGCACGACACACAAACACACCACACACACACACACACACACCACACACAGGCGCGCGCCTCAATACGGCTCCTGTTGAGGTGGGGGGGAGGGTGTAAATACGGGCGGGTTGTGCGCGCTCCGCCGATTACGGCGGAGAATACGTTTCTGTCTCGTGAACACGGGACACGGTCTTCATCTGGGGGTGCCGGAGGCTTGAGCAGGCATCGGGGGTGGGGTATACGTGTGTGTGGAGGGAGGAGGAGGGGGTCTCCCTCGCGCGCGCCCACTGGAACAGCCTCCTCCGCCGCTCCCTCCCTCACCCTCACCGCCTCCCGGGACCCAGGTGTTCGCGCGCGCAGAAGACGACGATTGTTTCCCGTCGTGATTTAAGCGCGCTTTCATCTCTCCATCGCGCGATTTATCAAGCTGCTCTCAACCCCCGGGGGCTTGGCTGGTCTCCCCACCCACCACGCCCTACCCTACCTACCTACCAGTGGGCAAGGCTTTTAAAAATCGAGTTAAAATTAGGCATAATTTGAGGGGGAGGGAGGGAAGGGAGGTGTGGAATACCTTCGCCCGCTGGCGCTGGTGTGGCGCGGAGGAGGAGCCGACAGGACGGTGGGAGGGGCTAAGCTTGGGCTTGTGGGCGGAGACTCGTCCCTCGGGCCACGCCCATGCCATTTCCTCACAACATCTATTACGCTGGCGGCAAAGTCGACATGCTTTTCTCATGTCAACAATGGCTTAAGCTTGTGAGTGTGTGAGTGTGTTATTAATCACAACCACGCGTTCTCCCCAGTGCCTCCACAACAACAACACTTGTGTGAATACATCGAATGAGGAAGAAATGATATAGTCAACAAGGCAGGTCTTGTGGGCGTGTAATGCGACGGTGTGTTTTAACAAGCAAGCAATGGGCGTGCAGTGCTTGCGTACGCCCTCATGTCATTACGGTTCGCAAGTCGCTGCCTCAAACAGTATGACAAAACGAAAGTGTCAGGAATACGCAGATGGCACAACAACACTGGAAAAATAGAAAGAGAAAATATAATTCTTAATTGGAAAGTCCATGATCGCGTAGTGGACACCAGGAGGGACGACCATCCAGGCATTGGCCGACGTAAACTGGAAATGATTGGGATAAACACCTGGACTGAAGGTAGGGCAATAGTGAATCAAAATAAACCCTCAAAATTATGCTTAATATGCAAATTACGTACCACCAGGACAACAGGTATACGCCTGATGCAGCGGATATATATATATATATATATATATATATATATATATATATATATATATATATATATATATATATATATATCGCTCCTTGTCGGAGGTAGTTACCGCTATTGCTGTACAACGAAGACATTACCCCGGGTGGAACGCATCGCAAATATCAAAATCGGGTGTTTTCACAAACCACTTCAAGACACAACGGTAGAGTGATGAACATCAGGGCCGCCCACAGACGATGCAGTGCCTTAGAGCGATCCTCCGCCGCATGTGGTGCCGGGCGGCGACCGCAAGCAATGGTTGCGGTAGGCCGGCGGGGGACGCAAGACGCACAAAGCAACATCGCAAATTCAAACGTAAGTCATATAAATTAGCGACACAGATCCTTGCTTACTGTAAGTACAGAATGTATATCAATACATATTAGTTAAGTCTGGTACATAACTTACCCGTAATGTAGTTATTATCTTTCTGTTGTGGTAATTACCATCATTAAATGTCAATATAATTTCTTTCGCTCTATGGATCTATCTTCTCCCCTACTTTGCTTTACGAATATTTTATGATAAATGTATCCCATGACCAATTTATAATGCCTTTGACGTATCTGTATCTAAACTAAAAAGGTGAGGAATGCATGAAGTGTATATATATATATATATATATATATATATATATATATATATATATATATATATATATATTATATATATATATATATATATATATATATATATATATATATATATATATATATATATATATATAAATTTGTACGTATCTACTGTGAATAAATTCAAGTTAGAATACATCGCTTTTAAAAACGTCGCCTCGAGGTCAGCCTAGCTCAAAATCACTCTGGGCTGACGTAACTCACAATCTAAGCTTAAGTTGTAATGTTTTCCTCACAAGCTACAACTGTTGTAAGTATGGTTGATGTTCTGTATGTGCCTGTGTGAGTCTACCACATATGTCGCTGCTCTACAATGACCCCCCACCCTCAGCACTGGACACATTTACCCTCACATGTGTAGTGTGTAATGATGGCTCACACACACACACGCACACACACACACACTCTCTCTCTCTCTCTCTCTCTCTCTCTCTCTCTCTCTCTCTCTCTCTCTCTCTCTCTCTCTCTCATATAAACCGGGTCTACGACCCAAGTCTCTGCTGGACAATGCTTGTTCCAGCCAAAATTAAAGAGGAATGGCCAGGAGGAACACACAAACCGGAATTACTGGATCAATTCTCATATATATATATATATATATATATATATATATATATATATATATATATATATATATATATATATATATAACAATAGGGTGAGGTCGAGCGGCTTAAAAATACATTAATATAAACTTGAGAGCCAGGTGTTAAATGACCACCATTAACATAAAGCAGATTAACATCTTACGTATAACTGTGTTAACTGTATCATCATCACCGTGATAATCCAGTAACTGCATTATCAACACCAGTCCTGCATGCGCTGATAATTATAACTGAGGCAAGGGATAACTGAGGAGGCATTCCTTCACCTTTCCTTTCCAAGAGTCTCCAGCCCGCCCTTGGGCGTTTAAAATAAGTCCCTTGGGCGGGTTTAAACGAGAGTCACGATCGTTTTAAGTGAACGCTCAGTGCAGGCTGGAGAGAGAGAGAGAGAGAGAGAGAGAGAGAGAGAGAGAGAGAGAGAGAGAGAGAGAGAGAGAGAGAGAGCAGTCCACATTCAAAAGGCGTAGAAGAAAAGGATAGCAAGGCAAAGGGTTCCCTCTCCATCCTCCACTCCCTCACCGGCAAACAAGTAGGACGGGAAACAGGAAGAAAAAAAAAAAATACCTTGCAGGATTAAAATCCTGAACGTAAATTCGTACAGGAAAGTCATGAGGTAGAATGAACATGAATATGTCAGGTATCCCATCACCAATATCATGCATCCCATCACCAACGGCATGTATCCCATCACCAACGGCATGTATCCCATCACCAATATCATGCATCCCATCACCAACGGCATGTATCCCATCACCAATATCATGCATCCCATCACCAACGGCATGTATCCCATCACCAACGGCATGTATCCCATCACCAATATCATGCATCCCATCACCAACGGCATGTATCCCATCACCAACGGCATGTATCCCATCACCATTATCATGCATCCCATCACCAACGGCATGTATCCCATCACCAATATCATGCATCCCATCACCAACGACATGTATCCCATCACCAATATCATGCATCCCATCACCAACGGCATGTATCCCATCACCAACGGCATGTATCCCATCACCAACGGCATGTATCCCATCACCAATATCATGCATCCCATCACCAACGACATGTATCCCATCACCAATATCATGCATCCCATCACCAACGACATGTATCCCATCACCAATATCATGCATCCCATCACCAACGGCATGTATCCCATCACCAACGGCATGTATCCCATCACCAACGGCATGTATCCCATCACCAATATCATGCATCCCATCACCAACGGCATGTATCCCATCACCAATATCATGCATCCCATCACCAACGACATGTATCCCATCACCAACGGCATGTATCCCATCACCAACGGCATGTATCCCATCACCAACGGCATGTATCCCATCACCAACGGCATGTATCCCATCACCAACGACATGTATCCCATCACCAACGGCATGTATCCCATCACCAACGGCATGTATCCCATCAACAACGGCATGTATCCCATCACCAACATGTATCCCATCACCAACGACATGTATCCCATCACCAACGGCATGTATCCCATCACCAACGACATGTATCCCATCACCAACGGCATGTATCCCATGACCAACGGCATGTATCCCATGACCAACGGCATGTATCCCATCACCAACGGCATGTATCCCATCACCAACGGCATGTATCCCATCACCAACGGCATGTATCCCATCACCAACGACATGTATCCCATCACCAACGGCATGTATCCCATCACCAACGGCATGTATCCCATCACTTTCTGTTATAAAGACAATAGTAAGGATAAACTTGAACTCCATCCTCTCGACTTATCATAACTATATCATTCCTGAAGTTGAAGATTGATACAATAATTCTCCCTCCCTCTCACAAAGCAGGTGACACATGGGTTGATCAATGATGGTATGTTACCACAGCAGCCAGGCCAGGGAGAGATCAGAGGGTGCGAAGGTTCGCATTATATACTAACTTACGTTATGATAACGAAGTAAATGAATTATTCAGTACCGGAGAGAGCGATAAGTGATGATCTAACCTACTTTTGAAGATATTAAAGGATGTTGCTCTGGGCAAAATTATCTGGGAGTTTATTCCATGCATCAACCATGTCGTTGGTATATAATAAAAAAATATATTTCGTACAGTCCACATTAACTCGGTGAGCTTTTAAGTTTTAATGCATCTTCTCTCGACAGTATTGCTGGCGCTACTGCCAAGAAATGGACAATTATCAACATTGTTGAATCATTTAAATATTTTGAAACACTGTATTAATTGGTCCCGGAGGCGCCTCTTGACTACAGAGAACAAGTTTAATTCTCACACTTTCTCCTTCTATGGTATGTTAGGTAAGGGAGACATTGATCTAGTTTCATTTTTTTTTTTTCGCCTAAAAAATACCCTGAACTATTACCTACAATTTTTGGTATTTTTCTGAGGGCAACAGACTTCCTTCAACCCCTCAGTATTAGGACTATCTGTCGTGTGGAATATGTAGAATTAAAATATAGTTCTGAGGGTCATTAAGGCCTGTAATTAAGCATTTCAATAGTTACTCTCCAGGAAGATCCTGCGAATATTGGCTTCGGACTGGGTGGGCAACACTCGACTTGGGGAAACACCGTTGTAAAAACACGACAAGATATTTGGAGATCCAGATACCTGGCTGGTGGGTTGAGCAACTCACCCCATTACCCTTGATCCACGTCGATGTAACAGCCACGATATATATATATATATATATATTTTTTTTTTTTTTTTTTTTTGTCGCTGTCTCCCGCGTTTGCGAGGTAGCGCAAGGAAACAGACGAAAGAAATGGCCCAACCCCCCCCCCCCATACACATGTACATACACTCGTCCACACACGCAAATATACATACCTACACAGCTTTCCATGGTTTACCCCAGACGCTTCACATGCCTTGCTTCAATCCACTGACATCACGTCAACCCCTGTATACCACATGACTCCAATTCACTCTATTTCTTGCCCTCCTTTCACCCTCCTGCAAGGTTATTAGGTACAGTAGGGGTGAGGGTCAAGTCAATTGGGAGGTGAGTTTGAATGGAGAAAAACTGGAGGAAGTGAAGTGTTTTAGATATCTGGGAGTGGATCTGTCAGCGGATGGAACCATGGAAGCGGAAGTGGATCATAGGGTGGGGGAGGGGGCGAAAATTTTGGGAGCCTTGAAAAATGTGTGGAAGTCGAGAACATTATCTCGGAAAGCAAAAATGGGTATGTTTGAGGGAATAGTGGTTCCAACAATGTTGTATGGTTGCGAGGCGTGGGCTATGGATAGAGATGTGCGCAGGAGGATGGATGTGCTGGAAATGAGATGTTTGAGGACAATGTGTGGTGTGAGGTGGTTTGATCGAGTAAGTAACGTAAGGGTGAGAGAGATGTGTGGAAATAAAAAGAGCGTGGTTGAGAGAGCAGAAGAGGGTGTTTTGAAATGGTTTGGGCACATGGAGAGAATGAGTGAGGAGAGATTGACCAAGAGGATATATGTGTCGGAGGTGGAGGGAACGAGGAGAAGAGGGGAGACCAAATTGGAGGTGGAAAGATGGAGTGAAAAAGATTTTGTGTGATCGGGGCCTGAACATGCAGGAGGGATATATATATATATATATACATATATATATATATATATATATATATATATATATATATATATATATATATATATATATATATATATCCTGATCTCAATACCCCGGCTCCCCTTCCACGCTTCGATTCTATCCGTGGCATCTAAATCCTCACTCTGCGCCGTATTTGGTTCCTTCCACACACACACACATACACACACACACACACACACACACACACACACACACACACGTCCTTTTTACCCTCCGAAGCTAAACACATGCATGAGGTAACTGGTTATCAAACATCCAAAGATCTGGATCTTTGAAAGGTGGAAACCACATAGTCAACAAATCAAACAAACCTTTATAAGAAACATTTTCTTATATATATAAGAAAAATTATCTAATTTACATATACGAGATAACAGCATGAGGGACGGTAAATGTCAGAGTGGAACGAGTAGCTGGCCTTGTACAACATGATCCAAATATCTATCACAAACTCTAAAAATTAGAAATAAAAACACACTTATGGAACTTCTATTATTAAGCCAGTGTTATGGCTGACATGTATTATATCTTCCCATCCCCTCCCTTCATCTCAGAGCTGTGACAGAGGTTACAAACGTAATGATATACATTTCTTCATAAAAATTTCGTCATATAAACTTGACGTCTTAGGAACCATGCCCGATGTGATGGTGGCCCACCTACACATCTCCAGGCCGGTAGCCAGGTCCAGGCGCCAGACGCGGGAATAATGACGTTCAAATGTAACATTACACAAATGTTCTCTCCGGCAATTACATTTCGGCGAGCTGCATGTCCTGTAAATGTACACACACACACACACACACACACACACACACACACCTGGTATCGCTGCGACGCCATATAATATATATATATATATATATATATATATATATATATATATATATATATATATATATATATATATATATCTTGATCGCCGTTTCCCTTATTTGCGAAGTAGCACAAGGAGAAGACGAATAAGAGTCGCATTTCATCACATTCAATATATCTGCATTAAAAAAAGTTATATCTATATAAAACCTTTATAAACCCATTCAAATCGCTTACGTCAACCTGAATTTCTTTTCTAAACTCTCTTATCTAAAAAAAAAAAATATAATACTCATTATCTTTTTCTCTCCAATCCTTTGTATTTCCAAAGATTATATGGCTTTTTCAATAAAATTAGCTGATGGTAACAGCATGCACTTACATAAATGTCCAGTAAATAAATGAATAAATAAATAATTAGATGAATAATAAATAGATGGCGTCCTAGCTTCGTCTCTTCGATGTATATCAACTGACTCTTATATTTCTCTCTTGTGTCTCCCCTG
This sequence comes from Panulirus ornatus, assembly GCF_036320965.1. Taxonomy (NCBI): domain Eukaryota; kingdom Metazoa; phylum Arthropoda; class Malacostraca; order Decapoda; family Palinuridae; genus Panulirus; species Panulirus ornatus. The sequence goes on along the minus strand of NC_092250.1, from coordinate 1,360,231 downwards.
ATGGTGTGATTATGACTCGAAAGTGCACTTGGGAACTTATCGTGTTTCATTTTCCCCGTGGACTCATAGGAATATCTTGATCACGCGCAAAATTGTGATCCTTTCCAATACATATATATATATATATATATATATATATATATATATATATATATATATATATATATATATATATACTTTTCGTGTGTTTGTCATGATAAATCCACCACTGGAACAGTTCAACAAAACTAACTTAATATCCACGTTAATCATTTTCATCTCTCCACGCCAACACGCTCGGTAAACAAACATATTTTTTGGCCTATTTAAGAAAACTCAATTATGTATCACTTGAAGTTGTACGTTGCCCGCAACACATACGTCAAGATTAAACCCACGTTTGGGGGGGGGGGGGCTTCAGTGCTGTGAGGAAGCCTATGGAAAACGAGAGGAAATTATCAAAGAAAATGTTTTGCTCATATATTCACTTCACTCTTCAATGTTATCAAACATCTCGAGGTACGCAAATTTTCCATGACATCGTAACTTTAAAAAGAAATAACATTCTTTTTTTTTCTCGTTTAATCTAACTTTTAATGAAACTTAATCTAACAAAGTAAACTAACCTACATTTCCAAGTGGCAATATCTTTAACCATGACTACATCAAAAATGTTTTCATAAAAGTCTGTTTGTCTGTCCGTGGCTAAACTTATCTAACGTAGGACAAACTAAACCTAACCTAAATATTCATACAAACTCGGTAATATACATTATCACTCCTTCTCTCTTTTTTAACATATTACTCTCTCTTTTTTAACACATTTAGACTAATGGCGTCATTTTCCGCCCCATGGGCTGAAGAATTTATATTTACCTATACGGTGAGCAGCGAAGAACCACGGACTATATATATATATATATATATATATATATATATATATATATATATATATATATATATATATATATGCTGACTGATGATCACGCTAATCCGTGATGATAGTTATATATATATATATATATATATATATATATATATATATATATATATATATATATATATATATATATATATATATTTCTTTCTTTTAGACTATTCGCCATTTCCCGCGTTAGCGAGGTAGCGTTAAGAACAGAGGACTGGCCCTTTGTGGAATATCCTCACCTGGCCCCCACTCTGTTCCTTCTTTTGGAAAATTAAAAAAAAAACGAGAGGGGAGGATTTCCAGCCCCCCACTTCCTCCCCTTTTAGTCGCCTTCTACGACACGCAGGGAATACGTGGGAAGTATTCTTAATCCCCTATCCCCAGGGATAATATATATATATATATATATATATATATATATATATATATATATATATATATATATATATATCGCCTATATCGTCTTTTCTCGTGATGTATATAGTGTGGTGTGCCTGGGATGAGGAATGCGATGGTGCCACGTCTCCGTCAGGCCGCCGTCACGCGCCATATACCACCCGTGCAACACCGACATCAAACGCCACGCCGCAACGGTCCATCCCAGAACGTTAACCCCGGTAGGTTAACCGACCTTACGGCCATGAGCGTCACGTAGCACCCTCTTGGCCCGAGGTGACACCGAGCGACAGGGAAGAACGACGACGGATGTGGCACGACGGCGTCCGGTCGGGCAGATACCATCCAGGCGGTGTCGTCCGCCATTATGGAGGCAGGCTAAGTGAAGCGGACGGGCGGGAGGGCAAATTGCTCCCGCTCTTAAATTGCCTCAAACCACCCATTCCCGATGGTGGTAGTACGTCTACTACGCTTGCCCTGGATGACGGTCGTTATATGGGGTATATATCATAGAGGGGAAGGTAGACACAAGATGTTCTGGAAGTTTGCAAGACACGCGAATCAATTTCGATTCTGAAATTGAGGATGAAATGGTAGTTTGGTTGTGCTTCCGTCAACCACGCTCAACGTGAGGGTAGTACAACGACGAACGACCCTTGAGCACGTCAAACGACCCTTGAGCACGGCGAACGACCCTTGAGCACGGCGAACGACCCTTGAGCACGACAAACGACCCTTGAGCACGACAAACGACCCTCGGGTACGACAAACGACCCTTGAGCACGGCGAACGACCCTTAAGCACGACAAACGACCATTGAGCACGGCGAACGACCCTTGAGCACGACAAACGACCCTCGGGCACGACAAACGACCCTTGAGCACGACAAACGAGTCTTGAGCACGGCGAACGACCCTCTAGCACGACAAACGACCCTTGAGCACGACAAACGACCCTTGAGCACGACAAACGAGTCTTGAGTACGGCGAACGACCCTAAAATAATTAATTTTGCGGAGTATGTAAAGTATTGGAACTTAATGATTACTGAACGAATTTTAGATTGAAATTGATGTTTACAAAGTAGAAAAACAAACAAATATTTACTTAGAATCATATAGTGTGACTTACTGAAAGATATACTAAAAAATTGTCAAACTATTTAAATGATATATTTTGGCTTCCTTTAAAAGGTAATTGAAAACTTAAAACTATCGAAATTATAAATTTTGGTTTCCATTACAATATATCTAGAAACTTAAAACTCTAAATTATATATTTTTGGCTTCTTGTAGAATGGATTAAAAACTTAAAACTAAATAATATACCTTATCTTCCTTTAAAAAATATTCAAAAACTTAAAAAAACTTTAAATGACATATCTTGGCTTCCTTTAAAAAAATATTCGTCTATCTACAATGACGATAGTATATAATTTCTTAATTCATTTACCATTACACAATTTATATCAAATTTTTAAAATCCGTAGTGTGACGTCACTCCTTTTTAAAATCCGTAGTGTGACGTCACTCGTTCCGTTGATAACATCACAAGAGCAGATGAGAAAATGATGAGGTCAAACTCTTTCCTCCATTACGTGACCTCGGGGGTCAACACGGGGCTAACCTAATTAATTCTCAATCAACAATACCTTTAAAGAAAACGGCGAGTCCTGTTCACTACGGAAACACAATACTAAAAACATCTTTTTTTTATTCTAAATCATTTTTTTTCCCTTTTTCTTTTACGTTTCTAAGTCCACATAGTGAGCGCCATTCCCATCTAATATACAAGTTATTTTCCTCCAGCTCACATAATGAACACCATTGTGTGGTAGTCTAACTCTGGTATCTGCATTATTGACCACAGTTGTTTTAGTAACATTAGTCGTCACTCAACAAACTGGTAAATAATAATAATAATAATATGAAATTCCACTTTTCCTCCACAATGTCTCAGTATTGTGTCACACTTAGTAAAAGACAAAACGTTTTATCATCTCGACAAAAACTGAATTTCACAGCTATAGCGTTTCAGTATACAGGTCCACATCTTGGAAAGGATATATATATATATATATATATATATATATATATATATATATATATATATATATATATATATATATATATTCAATTCTTTTGAACGTATATTATATCCTTATTTTGAGTTTGATTACATCCTTAAGCTGCTATAAAGATGAAATTCAGGGCAACGATTTTTTTCCCTTTTTTTACAAGAAATCACGGAGCCTGACCCTTCAGGGCTAGGTCAAAGGTCAGAGGGGGAGGTCGTAGCGTAAGGCTTATGGGTCGTACCGTCGTGTTCAAGGGTCGTACCGTCGTGCTCAAGCATTTCAAACACAGTCCCATCCAAGTGCAATCATCCATTTAATCACTACTTAACCACTAGTTAAACCCTCATTAACCACTAGTTCAAGCCCTCGTTAACCCAGACAAGGAAGCGGCCGCTCTTATCGCGCTGCACAGATACAGCACCTGGACGCTGACCATCTCTGGGTGGGAAACGTGGAGCCTCATGACGCAAGGACGTGCGTCAATATAACTAACCCTTAACGCCCCAATTCTCCTTTAAGCGCCCTTAACTACGACTGTCATAAGGGTGAAAATCACAAACACCTCGTTGGGGGTAATTCAGTATGCAAGGCGTAGTTAGCGTAGCACTGTCTTCACCTCTGACTGTAGGGGGAAGAGTAGATTAAACCCGTTTGTTGATAAGATACGCAAGACTTCTCACGGCGTAGAGGCTGGCGTCAGAGCGTATCATCTTGTCTGTAGACGACGCAGAGGGAGGTAAGCTTACAGTGTCCCGCAGCTGCTTTGTGAGCCCAGCCCCCCCCACAATGTACACAACCATTTGAAGATGTGTACTTACCAATTACATGCCCCTGGATCCCACGCCCACGGCGGCGCGCCCCCAAAGAGGGATTGAAACCAAACATCTCATGCAATGATACGGTCACAGTGGATCTGGTGGCGGTGTCGTCCAGGACCAGGGACATGGTGGTCTGGATGAATTTATCATGACGCGGCCGCGGTTTTAATTGCCGACTGGAGTATTGTTGTGTTGACTGTTGTCAGTGGAGGAGGAGGAGGGAGGGGGGGGGGGGTTGTGAGGCGTCCCAGATGGCCCCGCCAGGGGGGTAGTGTGATGGCTTATTTCTCCGCCCTTTGTGTAGCCAGAGTTGTAATGTGAATTATGAAGACGAGGAGGAGGAGGAGGAGGAGGAGGAGGAGGAGGAGGAGGAGGAGGAGGAGGAGGAGGTGGAGGAGAAGTGAGGGAGGAGAGCGGGTGTTGTAAATGAGAATCTCATGTCACCTACCGCATCAACAGGTCAGGTCATGAGCGGGTGGAGGTATGTGAAGCTTACTGTTCCAACCAGAGGGTCAGGTGTGGCCCATCTATCGCTCACCTGGATGTAAACAACTCGTGAAGCGAAGCAATCTGGTCACTTGTACTAGGTTGTGACTGGGTTGTGACCGTCATAGTGCACGTCAGAAAGACACGGAACGAAGACCAAGAGGCATCCATCACCCACCTCTGTATGGTGAGTGGCCTCCAGCTGGAGTGATATATATAACATTTAACACAACTTGAGATCATTATACCGTACGACAACCGTAACAGTTGTTGACCCAGCGTGGAACGAGGCCACTTGATGGAGAACCGTCCACACAACAGCTCTAGAATTCGCGGTTTAACTAAACCCAGTCGTTTCTGGGAGTGAAGACAGGGGTACAACATGCAGGCGAGGACGAAGGAGGCCAAGCGATGGGAACACGTCATGAGTTGAGCCACAGTGGATCGAGGTGGAGAAATGTAGAAGTTGGAGGACGACTGGCAGAAAAAAAAGGAGAAAATTTCCTTTTTTCATCATCTATCTGTATCTCTGCTTTGCAACACCTGTGTGTCAACTGTCTTCCATTTTGCGTTCCTCCTGAGATGTGATTGAAGAACGCCTCTCTCTCTCTCTCTCTCTCTCTCTCTCTCTCTCTCTCTCTCTCTCTCTCTCTCTCTCTCTCGTCTCCCCCCCCCCCCTCGTGACCTCCCTATAATCTGACACTGTCTTAAATCTAAAGAGACAAAGGAGAGAAAGTGTGTACATCACCTGCCCCAGGCTGGTACACAGTCCTGCCCTGCCAGGTTTCATTAATTTTGGTGAAGCGAACTCGTCTCTACGAAGAGAGATAGTCTCTTAATATGAAGGTAGAAACACCGTGACGCTTACATGTATTCCTGCTCTACCTGGCTACAGTAATAATACGTGGCTACAGTAATAATACGTGGCTACAGTAATAATACGTGGCTACAGTAATAAGGACAACGAATTACACGAGACGAAAGTGTAAGTCACAGACCAGCAGCAGCAGACGACGTTGTTCTCGAGATCCCGAGGACACAGGTCGAGAACGAGATGTCGGTCGGGGTCTGAGGATGAGAAAGAGAGAGAGAGAGAGAGAGAGAGAGAGAGAGAGAGAGAGAGAGAGAGAGAGAGAGAGAGAGAGGACGAGTCATGTGATCGTGCAGCCACCTACTGCGCCTCTCTCAGCCACGTATACCGTCCCACTCGTCGCAAAAGTTGATCTTCGCTGTACAACCAACCCCCCCCCCCTCCTGCAGGAGGAACCCCCCACCCTCCAGAACCCCCCCACACCACAATCTAGACCCCCCCCCTCCCCCATACCAGACCACTTCCAGTACACCCACCACCTGATTTCCAGAAAGCCAGTGAACCCGACCACATTCTCCCCTACTGGGTGATCATCATACAACACCCAGCACCCCCTTATCACGGGGGCCCGGGCGCCTTTCGAAGCTGCGCTCCACGCAGGAGGAGGGAAACTCATGCACTCACCATATCAACCTCTGTTCTTACGAGCTTCATACAACATCGCCGCTGAAGGAATAGGAAGGAACATCAAGGCAAAAATCCTACAACTGTTCAACAAGAACATCGTCAAAGAACAGGAGGAGTGCGGTAGACAGATGATGTTACAAGTGAACAAAAGAGTTGAACACTAGGGTAATGACACCCGGGCAAGAACGTGTTGAGGACGAGATGTGACCAGTACAGCAGGGCAAGGTAAGGGTGTGGTGTGTACCCACACTCACACTTCAAACCTCACACACGAAGATTGTGGGAGAGGGAGAGAGGAATTGAGGGAAAGAGGCATCAGAGACGAAGATAGAGGGAGAGAGAGAGGGAGGAATGAGGGAGAACAAAGCGATAGATAATAGGAAATCTATTCTTCTTGAATGAGTTCGCCTCCACCATGCCTTAGGAGAGATACAATACCGCTCTCCGATATACGACACGGTCGGAACCACTTGCGAACTGGCATGGTCATCATCCCTTGCGACGTATTATTATAACAACTTGTGACCCGTCTGTCAGTGTAGGGTCAGCACCCTCGCCCCCCCTCCGATGACCGGGCGCTGAAGAAGGCCATGTCTTCACTTCTAGCAATGCAAAATTCCACCCACCCCCCGGCCGACACCATCGGTTATTATAATGACTACAACACCCACTTCCATGACGGAGTCCTAACGTTATACATGGCTTCTTTAGACACACACACACACACACACACACACACACACACACACACACACACACACACACACACACATTCCTCGAGGTAGTTTTCAAGATAATGTGAACAGCTTTTTTTTGTGTGTGTGTGTGTTGGGGGTTGGATCCCCTGGTGTGGGGGTGGAGGGGTTGGCGGCGGGGCGTGTGATCACAGGGCAAGACCCGGAGCGTGACCTGGGGCGGGGCAGACGGAAGACCAGGTCAAAGGGGAGAGGGGAATGGGATAGGGAGGGAGGGAGATGGGAAGGGAGGGGAGGGTTGCTTACTTCAGAGAAGGGGACGGGAGGGGAACCATTTGAGGTAATGATGGGGGAAGATGAGAGGGTGTTAGAGGGGCGGGGTGGCGGCCCAGAGGGGGGAGAGAGAGAGAGAGAGAGAGAGAGAGAGAGAGAGAGAGAGAGAGAGAGAGAGAGAGAGAGAGAGAGAGAGAGAGAGATTCAAGGGAGATTACGATACACGATGAAACAAGAGAAGTGATGGTTAGGGAAGAGGAGAAAATGATGATTCCCTCTAGATATATGTACTTTAAACATGGACGGCGGAACACCGGAATGCGCCACCATGAGGAACATGGTGAGCGGGTGACCCACTGGTTGCCTGGGGAAGTGTGGGTGGACACAGCTGCCGGTGTTAACCAACGCCATCAACCACCAACAGCTGGAGTGAAAGTCAACAGCCACTGAATCCTCAACATCTGTAGCTGTGATCAGCAACAACACAGACTGGAACAGTAGAAACAGAAGGAACAGTAGAAACAGAAGGAACAGTAGAAACAGAAGGAACAGTAGAAACAGAAGGAACAGTAGAAACAGAAGGAACAGTAGAAACAGAAGGAACAGTAGAAACAGAAGGAACAGTAGAAACAGAAGGAACAGTAGAAACAGAAACAATCGTTCCCTTCTCACCAGCTCCGAGATGAGGACAGCGAACCAGTTTGACCTTTCCAAATCCATGACCTGTTAACAGTCAGCACCCACTGTGTATGACCCACCACTTGAGAACTTCCACTAGAAAAAACCCATTTAAACGTACGTACCATGTGCGTTCAACGAGTGCTGGTAACATACGACGTATCAATGCGTCGGGTTCAAACTTTACGTTGAACGCTGGGGGAATAAGCTTCGTTCATCTCCAACCACCGCAGCGTTAACTGCCAAGTTCAAGCTGTGTACAAAGCTTAGTCTGACAAGTACATCAGAGGTTCAGACCCGATGCGTTGATCACACAGGACCTCATCTTGACCTGACCCGTGGCTTATGAGGTCAATTACAATTCAAAGTCTCGTCCTGTACACGACTGCTGAACACTATGACCTCACTGTAGATGGGAACTATACGTTGGTTGTACATACTAACCACAGCAATACATACTTTCAGATGAAATCATCTTTCAGTTTCAGTTATCATTTCATACGGACAATCACCTGTTTGAAGTTATGTCATCTCTTCCCTACTGAAACTAATGTCCCATGTTTACTGGACGTATGACGAAACTATTGGGTGTAAGTGAGCCTCCACATCTCTGGCCCAGCTCCCGAAAAAGAACTGGGATTTGGGATATCCCTCGGAGCCTAAATCAATCCCACACACACACACACACACACAAGTGGTCTTCTATATCAACTTTATTTGAAGTGATTTGATTCTAGTATCATTCATAGAGGCGACTGGCCAGTCCCGGACTGCCAACACAAGGACCTTGTTACCCCTGCATAGGACAGGGCTGGTCGGGCCCTCGTGAGGGCGTGAGGGCGTGAAGGGCTGGGAGGGGAAGGGGAGATCTGCAACTGACGGGGAGGAACGCCACGCTGGACTACTGTGTGTCGTGGGGAGGTTACGCCAGCAGACGGGGCGGCCACGACACAACACAACGCGACGACATGTGAAGGTGATCAAGACGCGGGACACATGGCTGGGATACACAACCTCTACGTCAATCCTGGATCTCCTGGGATATAACCAGCTGGGATCTGTCTGTGAGGAAGGGGAGGTGTAGTGGTGGGCTGGGACCTCTGGGACACTATCATCCCCAACCTAATCCCATAATCCCACATTAGCATAACATTAAAGCAATACAAAATTGTCTTCTGGTAAATATTAGAACAGTATTTGAGTGCATGAAGGTAGACATGTTGAGCCAGCTGGTCAAGGAATCCTACGTAAGACCCAAACTTTGCAGCTGGTGACCCAGGTGTGGTCACACTGTGTGCCATACTACGTCACCCACACCAGCTCTGCTTGTCTTGATCAACACAGGAATGACCCGTGTTTACGGAGGTAGGTGGATGCCACAGCACACGGGATCGAAACCCGGTTTCCGGGCCACAGTGGAGCGCTGTAGGCAGTGTGGTGTATATGTTGTATGATGTATATACGTCATCCACATATGCCACATGAAGAACACATCAACCCAACATACAACGCAGAAATCAATGACCACAATCGAAATATACATTCTTATTCTTACTCACTCGCTTAATCACTTAACGATTAGTATCGGTAGTTAACAATATATATATCTTCTTAACCAGGGAATTTGACCGTTAATTATCTTATCACAGACATGTAACCCCCCACGCACGTGCGTGCAAGTGATAAGATAATTTCCCTTATTAGTTAGGTCAACCAGGATTAAGGTAATTATTCATGATATCTTAATTTCTATCCTGCGTCTCTGTGTAATTAAACTTGGCCAATGAGATCTTGAGAGCAGTTGGCCTCGTAACGGCCTAATTAGCTAACAACCAACTTCTGAAATTTGCGCAAGATGTTCCACTAGCAATGTCCACTTAATAGAAGAAATTTATCATGTTTTTACCTCGGTTTATGTCAACACAGCGAGCCACAACACAGCTCTTCATATTGTGGTCATAAACTCCAGCTGAACTGGATAAACACAGAGTCTAATCTACGTTATCATAGTGCGTAAACACGCGCTTATATCCCCGAGGGGTCATCAGAACATGTCATGGTTGACACGTGCCCTTTTGACCTCACTCGCGGATTGCGTAACCCATCGTATGACGTCACAATGACGGTGAGAGGTGTGCGGTGTCCCCCACGCGTCTGAATGACCAGGATTGACCTAACTAGCCAATTATAGGGAGGGGGGGGGGGGCGCTGTGCTACAATGGTGACCTCACCCATGACCTCACTATGCCTCGCTGTTCATGATGCTCGAGTGGATGTTCACGTGGATGTTCACGTGGATGTTCACGTGGATGTTCACGTGGATGTGGCTCGTCCAGCCCCACTCCACTTCCTGCCCGGATCATCCACACGTCACACACACCCTCATCATCATCATCCACCTCAACCATCCACACGCTTCCACTAACACCCCCTCCCTCCCCCCCTCTCCACCACACACTATAATTCTTAGTTTCTCCCCACCTCCCCAACATCCACTCCCCATCCTCTCCCCTTACACTCTCCCCACATCCTCCCCTCCCCACCAGGCGTCATCATCTCCCCCTCTCCCTACAGACTCCTAACCTCCCCCCCCGCCCCCCCAGGTCCTTGTTACGGGCGGTGATCACAAGAGGAAGCCGCCCGCCACGCCCACGCTCGGCTACAGCGCCCACGCCACCAGCTGAGCAACACATGGGCCGCTCAACACAGTCCCCCCCCCCCCCCGCCCCCCCAACACAACCACGTCATGTTGACTACAATCAGCTGATATGGAGGAGGGGGGGAGGGGGGGGGGTCAGCAACACCCCCCCAAGCCTCACGTGGTTTATACATGACCCAGCAGATGGCAGGCGTCCAAAGCTGACGGCACAAGCTGACCGACCGAAGGATCAAAGCTGACTGACAACGGCTGACACCCGCCTGATGACGTGGACGGTGGCACGGCCAACACCACAACCCCCCCCCCCCAGGTGGTGGCATTCCCTGACCACTGTTGGCAGGACCTACCCCCTCCCCCCCTCCACCTCCTCCTTCTCGTCCTTCCCCTCTCCCCAGGGGTGAGGGATGAGGGGAGGGGTCCTGATGCACGCGAAAAAGAGGGGAGTCGAGGAGGAGGGGATATTGAGGAGGGGGAAGAAGAGTAGGATATTGAGGAGGGGGAAGAAGAGGAGGATATTGAGGAGGGGGAAGAAGAGGAGGATATTGTCTTTGGCTGAAGAAGAAGAAAATAATACTGTCTAACGTATCTGTGTCTACTACAACCCCTGTCGTATTGTTACAACCCCCCCCTGTCGTATTGTGTGTGTGTGTGTGTGTGTGTGTGGCACACAACGAAGCTACAATCATGACGGTAGAGAACGTTGAAGAGATGTGGGCCCCCCACCAGTGTAGACCCCCCCCTCCACGTACAGTAGGTAATGACGGAACCACCCAATTAAACAAACTCATCAGTTACCAACACCTCCTGATTTCTTATGTCTGTACCAAATCATAACTATATCATGTAAGTCATTATCTTGATATTAATGAATATATTAATTACCACTTAACACACCTTATCATATAATATAAAATGATTCAGAGGACTACGAACAATATATTGTATATAATACAGTCAATACAACACTAATTATCATATAATTATCATAAACGTTGTCGTACAGGTTTCCTAATGTCCTTCTTGCCAAGCTATTACAGAAATACAAAAAATTTAACAACTAAAAACTGTATTTACATTATACACTGAAAGCCAATACATACTCTGAACTATATACTTTCATTTTCAAATGATAATTATGACGTATGTTAGTGTGGTCCAATACTGAACATGTTTATTATCACGTACCATACACAGCTAGGCATGAGTTCTTATTTTTCTGATCTTATCTATATCTCAGCTATGATATAAACTGATCCAAACCCTTAATATACATGATTTTCCCCTCCAGTTTTGATCAATCATAGATAGATAGAAAGATAGATAGATAGATAGATAGATAGATATGTCTAGGACACATTACCATGATACCTTCTACCCAAACCATCACCTTATCTCTGGTTCATCTCTTACAGGTGGTTCCCGGAGACTCCCCCCCCCCCCCCAACTGGACAGATGGCAACCCTCAACCCAGCAAGACAAGATTGGGCAACACTGTACAGAAGCTTTGAACGAAGCTTTCAATCCTACTGAAACACGGCTTCGCCTGCACACCAAGGTGGATCCTTCGCACATCCAATCAGCGTACACGATTGTGGGTGAGGAAGGCTTGTGTGATGAAACCTCAAATATCACAACCCTTTCCCACAAACTTCCCTCTCACGTATACCCTCCTGAACTGGCAACACTGGACGAAGGTCTACACGTCATTTCCAATGGTTATCCCGTTTTCTTTCAGTTTAAAAATGGCTCTTCCAATATTCAGAAATAGTGAGATATTGTATAAGTTTGCATAAGTAAATACAAGACTCACTTGTAGAGTTTGTGTTGTATATACAACACAACGAAACCAGGGCACACCGTCCACAACCAGGACACACACACACACACACACACACACACACAAAATATATATATATATATATATATATATATATATATATATATATATATATATATATATATATATATATATATAACAGTGTTGTTTGTGTCTATATGTGTGTCTGTGTTTGTGTGTGTCTCTGTGTTTGTGTGTCTGTGAAAATGGTCCATTACTACAAGGCAGGTCTTCAGCCACTCCTTTCTTGTTTTTCCAATCTCTCATTCCTTCAACACAGCTTCATTATAAAATAACAAAGCAAAGTCCAGGACTGTGTTAGTGACGTGTGCCTCGCCCTCTCTGACCCCCATGCAAGCTCAGTGTACAACGCTGGCTGGAGAGGTTGGGTTGTGGTGGGCCTTCCAGCCACGACCCGTTCCTCAATATATCAGTAATAGATTCACTTTCCTCCACACCAGAGGGGGAAAAATAGATATATATCTATTGTATCGCACACGACATTACACGACTAACAGCAGGAGACGTTCAACAAAGGAACAGACTCTCTCATTACGTTACGTCAAGGGAAGAGTGAGGGAAGGACTTCACACAGGGATACTGTCAATACTTAACCTTCATCTTTTATTACTTTACAAGGTTTCTGTAGGAAGAAAGAAGACTGGATTTCCCTGATGATATCTCAAAGAGGTGTAATGTTAAGAGATAGACCAGATACATTACAATATCTGATAACGGTTCACATAATCACGTAATCACACACTGATCTTTGATATCCATGTCTCTCTCTCCCACACCATAAAACAGGGACTAGATGCTGTGTCGCTCATTGTATTCTTACTGTATTCCTCTGTCGCTCTTTGTATTCCTACTGTATTCCTCTGTCACTCATTGTATTTCTATTGTATTCCACTGTACCTCAACTACTGGCACCCCTTCCCTAACCATCTGTTCTGGGAGTCCACCAGACGAAGGTAGGCTGCAGCACCTCACCACCACACACCCACTGTCATCAATTACTTCATAGAAAAATCTTCCTGGCCCAGTCACTATCTGGTCTTCCCCCTCCCCTCCCCTGTGGTGGAGGAACGTACCCCTGAGGGAAAAGAAAAAGTCATCTCGTGCACACCGACTGAGTCTCTGAGGTTAGGGAAAAAAAACCAACCCCGCCTCACACCTCAAGTACGAGTACAACATGATAACATCCTAGGGTGATGACGCAAGACACGCCGATATATGGAGGTAGCAAAGCAATACAGTATCACAGAGTAATACAGCAAGATGGGTCGATATAAGGAGGTAGTAAATCTACGCCCATTTCTCTACGTCTTCGGTCAATTTCGAAGATACGTAATCCTCGTTGATCCTGTAACTATATACCCAGAGACACACTCGTGGGTGATGCACAGACATCATGACCACAGTGTCGACCCCTTCCCTCGCTCATTACCACCTGTACCTCAGCAGAAACTTTAATCAAGACTGGCACAGAAATAGCCGGGGCGTCCCATCATTACCTCTCGTCCCCTGGCTGCCGCTCACGCCCACCTGGTCGGCGAACAAGCCGCCCCTTGTTCTCCAAACCGCCCGCTGCCAACCACAGACTCGCTTGCCTACCACCTCCCCCCCAACTCTCACACACGCACCAAGTCTCCGACACTCTCACATTCTAAAACCCACACCCTGCGCTACGATTTCGTACATACGTATTCGTATAACTACATGACCCGTTCCCCCATGCACTAGAAAGGTTTAACGAGCATCCACAGGTAAAGATACGGGGTCAGGTGAACCTGCATCTCACAAGGTGATGGTTGAAACCAGGGGACATTACAGTCGACCCTTCTGTGGCGTACCGCGTGGACACGAGGCGTCCCAGGCCACAGCCAGGGCAAGACCAGGCTACAGCGAGGCTGAGGACACAGATGGTCCACAATGAATACAATCCTCCCAGGATCCTCGACTGAGTGTGATGACCCCAACCCCCACAGAAAAGAAAAACCAGTTCACCAGTACCCCCGAACTGGCGCACGGCGCTGCAGCAAAGGTTTAAAAGGTAAGTAAAAATAGATTGATTAGTCGTCTGTTCCACCCCTCCTCCCGCCTCCTCCTCCTCCGTTTAAAATCCAACCCTCGACACGTTGACCAAGCAATTAAGAGAGGAGAAAGCGGCCCTTGTCCCCCGCCCCTGGCGCGATTCACGACCTGGCCAGACCAGTGGAGTTTTTGACTCCGCGGGAGCTTCACGTACGACGCGTGGCGTCTCCCAGCCCCTGGCCGGAGGGGCGAGGAGGAGGACGACCAGGGGGGGCGGGGTCGTCTCCTGGGCCTCTCCTACCCCAGGAGAACGGCCATGGGTTCTCTAAATGCCTTCCACCCCGGGGCACAACACCCTTCCGTCCTCTACCACAACTCAAGTCGTCTCCACCACACGACCCTCGACTCCAGCTCACCCGCCCGTTAACCACAAACACCATCAACATCTTCAAGTACTCATCCACCACAAAAACCTACCACAACATCCCTTCACTCACCTACCACAAACACTCCACACATATATAAACACATTTATATCACAGCTCCACCACAACCTGGACACACA
>NC_092250.1:1335306-1340306 GCF_036320965.1 Panulirus ornatus | reverse complement strand
TTGGCGGGAGGTGTGAGCAGCGTCGAGTAGCAAACCGCAAGTGGATCCGCATCATGACAAATGGCTCGGCTTCCCTAACGAATAAATACACTAATGAATTTACTTCACGAGAAATAAACACCGAAATTAGAACACTTATGATGACCATAATATTGATAATTAGGCAGCGATGAGATAAAGAGAGACGTGAGATAAATTCTTTAACTGAGCAGTTTAGTAAATATTTTGTATCATTTTCAAATATGGCGGGAATATGTTCCTTCTTGGGGTCGTCATAACCAAGGGTCGTATACCGTCGTGTTCAAGGGTCGTATACCGTCGTGTTCAAGAGTCGTATACCGTCGTGTTCAAGGGTCGTATACCGTCGTGTTCAAGGGTCGTATACCGTCGTGTTCAAGGGTCGTATACCGTCGTGTTCAAGGGTCGTATACCGTCGTGTTCAAGGGTCGTATACCGTCGTGTTCAAGGGTCGTATACCGTCGTGTTCAAGGGTCGTATACCGTCGTGTTCAAGGGTCGTATACCGTCGTGTTCAAGGGTCGTATACCGTCGTACAGGGTGGGTTGCGCCACTATAACCCACCGGTACATAAGGTCGTTTCTCACCACACATCCCTAGGTGCACTGGACCTTATGAGCATGACCCGTGGCCACTGACACACACAGTGCTATACTGACGCTCTGAGGTAAACATATGATGGGGTCTGGAAGGCTGGTCCCCCGCGCCACCCATCATCACCACACCCGGTGTAAATGATGGTCGTCCCCCGGCGGTGGCGCTGTAAATGAGGGCGCGGTACTCCTCTGTGTAAATGATACAGCGGTAAAACATTTACAGCGACGGCTGGCGCCATGGCAAAAGTTACGGTGACATACATACATACATACGGGGAGGGGGGAGGCGTGGGGAGGGGGGAGGCGTGGGGAGGGGGAGGCGTGGGGAGGGGGAGGCGTGGGGAGGGGGAAATGACGATCTGCCCCCCTCCCCCTCCCCCTCCCTCTCCTAATCTCTATTTGTCGCAGTAAGGGAAACGACAGACGACACTCCCCTCCCCTCCCCCCCCACTCCATCCCCCGGCCACCACGACAAAGGTGGGGGGGAGGAGGAGGGGGAGGGGGTGCTAAGGTGGGAGAGGGAAGGACTAGAGGCGTCTTGTGCGGTGTGGAATGGGCGGGGGAGGGGGGGGGGGGCGGTGTGGAGAGAGGGAGGAAGAGTCTCTCTCTCTCTCTCTCTCTCTCTCTCTCTCTCCTCTGTGTGGGAGAGAGAAAACTCTAGGGAGGGAAGGAGCCACGTGTCGAGCAGGACGGGAGAGTGAACGGGAAAGACGAGATGAAAGGGAAGGGGGATATCACACCAGGAGATGATGGGGGCGAGAAGAGAAGGCCTGATGAATGGGGGAGATACATGGAAGAGCAGGAGGAGGAGGAGGAGGAGGAGGAGGAGGCAAGAGTAGGAGAAGAATGAAGACAAGAGATGAAATCATATATAAAATCAGTATATATATATATATATATATATATATATATATATATATATATATATATATATATATATATATATATATTCTTTCTTTTAAACTATTCGCCATTTCCCGCGTTAGCGAGGTAGCGTTAAGAACAGAGGACTGGGCCTTTTTTGGAATATCCTCACCTGGCCCCCTTCTCTGTTCCTTCTTTTGGAAAATTAAAAAAAAAAAAAAAGAGAGGGGAGGATTTCCAGCCTCCCGCTCCCTCCCCTTTTAGTCGCCTTCTACGATACGCAGGGAATACGTGGCAAGTATTCTTAATCCCCTATCCCCAGGGATATATATATATATATATATATATATATATATATATATATATATATATATATTCATTCATTTATATAATGCAGCGTGTGATAATTTCCTACCATTCACTAAATAATACATGTGATAATATCAGTGACTAGAAATAATAATAATAATAATAATAATAATAATAATAATAATAATAATAATGAAAATCACTACTACTAATAATAATAATACTATAATAACATAGCTCTGTGGCCTATGTTCATATATCCGACGGTACAACTAACACTTGGCCTCTGTATCCTAGCTACAGTGGCCTCCGCTAGGATGGTACACTGGATGCTTGTATCCAGTGTTTTTTTCTGTCTTGTGGCCTTATATCTGGCGTTTGTTATATCTTGTGGTCTTTATATCTGGCGTTTGTTATATCTTGTGGCCTTATATCCGGCGTTTGTTATATCTTGTGGTCTTTATATCTGGCGTTTGTTATATCTTGTGGTCTTTATATCTGGCGTTTGTTATATCTTGTGGTCTTTACATCTGGCGTTTGTTATATCTTGTGGTCTTTAAAAACAACGTTTGTTATACCTTGTGTCTTTATAAACAGCGTCTATCATATATTGCGGTCCTTATATCTGGCGTTTGTTTTATCTTGTGGTCTTTACAAACAACGTTTGTTATACCTTGTGGTCTTTATTAACGTGTTATATCTTGTGGTCTTTATACCTGGCGTTTGTTATATCTTGAGGTCTTTATATACAGCGTCTGTTATATCTTGTGGTCTGTATATATGACGTTTGTTATATCTTGTGGTCTTTACATCTGGCGTTTGTTATATCTTGTGGTCTTTAAAAACAACGTTTGTTATACCTTGTGTCTTTATAAACAGCGTCTATCATATATTGCGGTCCTTATATCTGGCGTTTGTTTTATCTTGTGGTCTTTACAAACAACGTTTGTTATACCTTGTGGTCTTTATAAACGTGTTATATCTTGTGGTCTTTATACCTGGCGTTTGTTATATCTTGAGGTCTTTATATACAGCGTCTGTTATATCTTGTGGTCTGTATATATGACGTTTGTTATATCTTGTGGTCTTTATATATGACGTTTGTTATATCTTGTGGTCTTTATATATGACGTTTGTTATATCTTGTGGTCTTTATATATGACGTTTGTTATATCTTGTGGTCTTTAAATATGGCGTTTGTTATATCCTCTGGTCTTTACATATGACGTTTGTTATATCTTGTGGTCTTTATATATGGCGTTGGTTATATCTTGTGGTCTTTATATATGGCGTTTGTTATATCTTGTGGTCTTTATATATGACGTTTGTTATATCTTGTGGTCTTTATATATGGCGTTTGTTATATCTTGTGGTCTTTATATATGGCGTTTGTTATATCTTCTGGTCTTTATATGTGGCGTTTGTTATATCTTGTGGTCTTTATATATGGTGTTTGTTATATCTTGTGGTCTTTATACATGGCGTTTATTATATCTTGTGGTCTTTATATATGACGTTTGTTATATCTTGTGGTCTTTATATATGGCGTTTGTTATATCTTGTGGTCTTTATATATGACGTTTGTTATATCTTGTGGTCTTTATATATGGCGTTTGTTATATCTTGTGGTCTTTATATATGGCGTTTGTTATATCTTGTGGTCTTTGTATAAGGCGTTTGTTATACCTTGTGGTCTTTATATATGGCGTTTGTTATATCTTGTGGTCTTTGTATAAGGCGTTTGTTATATCTTCTGGTCTTTATAAACAGCGTTTGTTATATCTTGTGGTCTTTATAAACAGAGATTGTTATAACTTGTGGTCTTTATAAACAGCATCTGTTATATCTTCTGGTCTTTATATCTGGCGTTTGCTATATCTTGTGGTCTTCATAAACAGCGTCTATTATATCTTGTGGTCTTTATATATGACGTTTGTTATATCTCGTGGTCTTTATATATGGCGTTTGTTATATCTTGCGGTCTTTATAAACAAAGTTTGT
Source organism: Panulirus ornatus (assembly GCF_036320965.1). Lineage (NCBI taxonomy): Eukaryota > Metazoa > Arthropoda > Malacostraca > Decapoda > Palinuridae > Panulirus > Panulirus ornatus. The sequence continues at coordinate 1,336,519 of NC_092250.1, read as the reverse complement.
TATATCTTGTGGTCTTTATAAACAACGTTTGTTATATCTTGTGGTCTCTATAAACAGCGTTTGTTATATCTTGTGGCCTTTATATCTGGCGTTTGTTATATCTTGTGGTCTTTATAAACAGCGTTTGTTAAATCTTGTGGTCTTTATATCTGGCGTTTGTTATATCTTGTGGTCTTTATATATAACGTCTGTTATATCTTGTGGTCTTTATAAACAGCGTTTGTTAAATCTTGTGGTCTTTATATCTGGCGTTTGTTATATCTTGTGGTCTCTATAAACAACGTTTGTTATATCTTGCGGTCTTTATATCTGGAGTTTGTTATATCACATGTTAATTATACCCAGCAGTTGTTATATCTCATGGCCCATAAATCCTAGTGATCCTTCCCTAAGACGGTACGATATATGCCTGGCTCTAGTAATCCCTCTCTAGGACGGTACGATAGATGTCTGGCTCTAGTGATCCCTTCTCTAGGACGGGACGATAGATGCCTGGCTCTAGTGACCCTTCACTAGGACGGTACGATAGATGCCTGGCTCTAGTGATCCCTCTCTAGGACGGGACGATAGATGCCTGGCTCTAGTGAGCCTTCTCTAGGACGGTACGATAGATGCCTAGCTCTAGTGATCCTCCTCTAGGACGGTACGATAGATGCCTGGCTCTAGTGATCCTTTCTAGGACGGTACGATAGATGCCTGGCTCTAGTGATCCCTCTCTAGGACGGGACGATAGATGCCTGGCTCTAGTGATCCCTTCTCTAGGACGGGACGATAGATGCCTGGCTCTAGTGACCCTTCTCTAGAACGGGACGATAGATGCCTGGCTCTAGTGATCCCTTCTCTAGGACGGTACGATAGATGCCTGGCTCTAGTGACCCTTCACTAGGACGGTACGATAGATGCCTGGCTCTAGTGACCCTTCACTAGGACGGTACGATAGATGCCTGGCTCTAGTGATCCTTTCTAGGACGGTACGATAGATGCCTGGCTCAAGTGACCCTTCACTAGGACGGTACGATAGATGCCTGGCTCTAGTGATCCTTTCTAGGACGGTACGATAGATGCCTGGCTCTAGTGATCCTTTCTAGGACGGTACGATAGATGCCTGGCTCTAGTGATCCCTCTCTAGGACGGTACGATAGATGCCTGGCTCTAGTGACCCTTCACTAGGACGGTACGATAGATGCCTGGCTCTAGTGATCCCTCTCTAGGA
>NC_092250.1:1325306-1330306 GCF_036320965.1 Panulirus ornatus | reverse complement strand
AGAGAGAACGGGAATTTTCTATATTTCACCATTCACAACCATTATTCTAATCTTCATTCACAACCATTATTCTAATCTTCATTCACTACCATTATTCTAATTTCATTCACAACCATTATTCTAATTTCATTCACAACCATTATTCTAATTTCATTCACAACCATTATTCTAATCTTCATTCACAACCATTATTCTAATTTCATGTCCACAAATTCCTTGTAATTAGGATGATTAACACAATAATAAGGCAGGAAAACAACCAAATATAAATACATCCAGCAGACTGCTGTGGTGGAACATATACACAACTATTTCATATAATAACTAATAACTTTACTTATAACATTTATGAAGAACACATTCGTTATTCAAATCCTTTCTTGGCCAATGATCTTTAATCAATTAATATTAATTACCACAAACTGGTTACTAGTATGGAAAAAAAAGAAAAATATAAATGTGAGCGAAACGTGAAAAATTATTAAGGAAATTCTTATCTAAGTTTTCGTTATACTTACATGACGCTTAAGCTGTGACGATGGCTGCCCTCCACAGCTTAAGTTTAAAGCTTCGTCAGCTGTCTGTCTGTCTGTCTGTCTGGCTCAACCTGAAATAATCATGGGAAAAAAATGGACATAAACAAGTGGCTTAAACTTGTTTATATTTACTAATTGTTTACAATCTTTAGCACTTACTTACATATGTCTAAGCTTGTGCACAAACCTCATTATTTCTTTAGAAACTTTAGTTATTGTTTAGAAATCACACGTTTTTTGATTCCTTAAGACGTGGACTTTAATACATGTTTATATATTGCAAAACTGAAAAAATTACAACTTGTTTAGAAACTTTAAACCCTTGTTATAAAATGTAATACATGTTCAGAAAATATTCTTAAGTAAACTTAAATTTCATTTGTAAAGTTCACACATTTAGAACACTTAATACTAGTTCAGATGGCTTAATACTTGTTTAGAACATTCAACATTTGTTTAGAAAACATAATATTTGTTTGAAAAGTTTAAATATTTGTTTAAAAAGTTTATTTCTCTAAAAATCAATACCAGTTCACAGAATGTAATACTTATTTAGAACACTTAATACTTTAGAAAAGTTAATACATGTTTTGAAAGTTCAATACTTATCTACACTACTTAATATTTGTTTTAAATAACTTTATAACAAATACGATTTGTGACAAGAGTTTATTCCTTCTCTTGTGAGAAAGATAACATTGGAACTCTTCCTGTAACACTGTAACGCTGCTCTGCTGTACTACTTCATGTACTCTATGTACTCCTCTCTGGCCACGTTACTGTACTATGAACAACGTACAGGACTTAGCTATATAATTTCTGAACACACTCCCTCTCTATCATACACACACACACACACACACACACATATATATATATATATATATATATATATATATATATATATATATATATATATATATATATATATATATATATATAAGGAGTATATGTACGGTTTCCCAGACATGGATGTAACCAACCAACAATGACGCAAGTAGCAGAGAGACATGTAGCGGGCAAACGCGTAAAGTACGCAGGTTTACGCCTGGCGTCGTAATGGCCTGTCCATTCTCGTGTGGCAAGAGATGATGCATCATGACCAGCAATATTGAGGGCACTTGTGAAATGGCGGACGCTACCGGGTTGAATTCAAAGACATTATCTCTCCTTAATCAGGTCCTTATCTACGTCATAAGGAGCAGGTTATCAGCATGAATATATAGCGTATCTTACATATATTTCTTAGATTATAAGCGATATATATAAATATACATCTTGTCTGAGTATTTGAGTGGGTGGCTTTGAGTGGGTCGTAGCCGGAGCCACGCGGAGGGATCGGGACGCGGGCCCGGGAGGGAGGGGGGGGAGGGGGTGGGGTTTCCAAGCCTTAATTATGATGAAGCGAAGCTGACTCCTGATTGGCGGCTGCTGGCTACGAAAATATGTCCAGTCCTCTCTCTCTCTCTCTCTCTCTGCATACCATCCTACGATTTATATACATACATAGAGAAGGCATATATATATATATATATATATATATATATATATATATATATATATATATATATATATATATATGTATATAATATCTCGTTTAAGATTAATAATATACGTTGAATTTCGTTAACGGCTGAGGGGGGGCGGGGGATTAATGGCGGCAAGGCGCGCGAAAAAAAAAAAATATTACAAATGTGAAGTGTCTTGAAATGAAACGTAGAGGAATGGGTTATTAATAGGAAGGGGGGGGGGGGCACCCAACGGGTTTAACCTCGGGGTAAGACAGTGACAAGCGACCCTAACTAACCCCCCAACTCTATCTATCTATCTATCAAGGGCGATGGAATGGGGAGGCAGGGAGGGGGGATGGGGGTTGGTCACTGGGAGGGGCGGGGGGGGGGGGGGGGGCAGCGGATGACGCCTCCTGCAAAATTGAATGGTGGAAGATGTGGTCGTCCTCCTGGGGAGGGGATGAAGGGAGGGAGTGGGGAGGGGGGAAAAAAGTGTGTGTGGGGGGGAGGGGGAAGGTGATAGACAGGGCGGGCAAGGAGTGGCTGGAGGGGGGGGAGGGAGGGGGGGGCGGGCGGAGGCGAAGAAGAGGAATTGAGATTGATGTATCTCTTGTGGGGGGGGGGAAGGGGGAGGAGGGGGGAAGGGGGAGGAGGGGGGGAAGAGAGGGAGGGGGGGGAGGGGAGGGAGGGGGGGAGGGGAGGGGTATTTTTTTTGACCGGCTGGTTAATTAAAGGCTTCGAACACGACGCTAACGACCTCCCGAGCACGACCTCCCCACGTGCGTGCGTGCGTCGGTACGACCCCCCCCCACCCCCTCCTTCCGAGCAGGAAGGAATGGCCACTAAGGAAGACTACCCTCCCCCCCTCCCCCCTTCAGCACGACGTAACGACCCCCCTCCTCGGCATCTGATATATATATATATATATATATATATATATATATATATATATATATATATTAACCTGTAACTTCTTTCGTACAGCTACGCTTTCCAGTATAGGGTAGTTCACCACACGTTTTCTATGACTAAAATACTTTCTCTTCAAGAGGTTAATCCCTCTCCTCCTTCCTCATCTCTTCCCCTCCTTTATTACAACGCACTCCACTAATCCCACAACATTACCATTGTCCCCCCCCCCCCCACACTTGTGCTCAACTTACGTGTTGTGTCCACAAACGACCAGTTCTCCCACAGTGGCATAACGCAGTCTCCCCGCTCTTGCATACTTTGATGCATCCATTCTCTTTCCATTCCTCATTTCCTCATCTTTCTCTCAATCTATCGCCTCGAACGAATAGATGAATACCTCCCCCCCCTCCCCCACACCTCCCCACCCGCTGGGTTTTTAATGGGCCATAACAATCCATCATGAATGTAATCATGAAGGGGGTCGTTCCGTCTGCCTTCGCTACGTTTTCTACATCTTTCTTCTATGTCAGTCGGCACCACACGTGATTACATCTACACGATCTAGTGATCTATTTATTATTGTGTCTTCCTTCTCTCCTCTCTACCAGGAGTTGTCTTACCTATACCAATAGATAACACATTCCAATTTCCTTAAATAGAAACAGGAAATGTCAACTACAAACACTAACCCATTATAAATGTAATTTAATGGTCCATTAACACTAGCCTACCAGAACCATCATGCAAACATAATGTAAATAAACATATGATCATATAACCTGACTCACCCACATGATAACATACATCACATTCACCCACACTAAGATGAATGACTTAACATTTCCACCCACCACTTACGTAAAGTAGCAAGGAAACATTGAAGATTTAAGTATAAGTGACATTTGGACCGGACTTTGCTACACTTACACGCCAGCTGGTCTGTGTATGTGTGTGTATATATATATGTGTATGTGTGTGTGTGTGTGTGTGTGTGTGTATGTATGTATGTATGTATGTATATATGTATGTGTGTGTGTGTGTGTGTGTGTGTGTGTGTGTAAATGAAGCCATTGTTCTCCGCTTCCTCACGCTAAAGCTGGGGGGGGGGGAGGCAATTAAGCGTGAGGCCAGCTTATCTTGGCCATCTACTCCTCCTCGCAATGACCACTACGCAAATCTACATATTGCTCAAGAGGTAGATTGGGGGGGCGGGGGGGGGGGGGTAGATACTATATACACACCCCTCACGTGGGGGGGAGGGGGCCCTAACTGGCCTCCCTTGGCCCTGTAATTTGTCACTGATAACGATCGTAACACCGAACTGCCTCGTTTGACGGTCGTGACCAGATCGCCCCGCGGTGATGGAAGGGGAGCGGGAGAACACGGTGGGAGGGCCTCTCCCATGGCCCTGGGTGTGTGTGTGTGTGTGTGTGTGTGTGTGTGTGTGTGTGTCCCATACACGTGCTCGTGTGTGTGTGGGGTGGAGGGGAGATGTGTTTACTGTGGGAGGTGGGACGTCACTGAATGTGGGAGGGGGGGCTGGCTAACAAGAGGGGGGGGGGGACCGTGGGCTTGGACAACGTGGGAGGGAGGGGAGAGGGGGGTGGATGTTGCTGGAACTGACGACATGGGAGGGTGTGGCGGGGTGGGGGCAGGGGGGGAGGCAACGTGGGAGGAAGTGTGGAGAATCTGTGGTTATCTCCCCACGTGATGGGGGTGGGGGTGGGGTGGGGGGGCAGAGGGAGGAATGCTGGGAGATTAGGCCACGTGGTGGGGGTGGGAGGCCACTGTGGGAGAGACCCTTGGGACGAGGTTTGGGACGCGATGGGAACGTGGGACTGGAGGAGGAGGAGGGGTGGGACCTGCGTTACGTATGGGAGGATCGGACCCAAGTAGGTGGGGCTTGATGGAATGTGGGAGGGGGCGCTGAGAAGGGGAGGGCAGAGGGGGAAGGGGTGAATGTAGGGAGGGGAGCAGTGTGGGGGGAAGGGTCATCATGTCGGGGGAAATTCAGGGGAGGTGGAGCCTGACGGAAAATGGT
>NC_092250.1:1312806-1317806 GCF_036320965.1 Panulirus ornatus | reverse complement strand
TATTGTGTGTGTGTGTGTGTGTGTGTGTGTGTGTGTGGGAAGGGGCAAGGCTGAGAATGGAATCACTTGGAATCCACTCCAGGTAATCTTATTGATTGTTAACTTGTACCCTGTATTTAATGCTCTGGGAGATCTGAATAAAGTTCTGTATAACCCAGGCGCCCTATCTTACCCTAACCCTACCACTCTACCCTACCCATACCCTAACCCTAGCCCTCTACCCTACCCATACCCTAACCCTAGCCCTCTACCCTACCCATACCCTAACCCTAGCCCTCTACCCTACCCATACCCTAACCCTAGCCCTCTACCCTACCCAAAACCTAACCCTAGCCCTATCCATACTAAGGTAAGATGAACATGAACTCATCCTTACCTAACTTAGGTAGGGCTACAAAGGCAGGCAGTTGGCTGTGTCTCCATGTTTAAACAAACGCTTTGCTTGCCCGTCGTCCACACCGCCTAATATTAAAAAACAGACACATCCTGCAAACAATTTCAAAGCGGATGTCCTGTTTCAACACACACACACACACATGAGGTCACCATGACCCCCTCCCCCCACTTTCATTAATATATCTATTACTCTCAAAATACTTCTTTCCCAACCACCGATAATATTAATAAAAACAACAAGAACAACAACAACAAAAACAATAATAATAATAATAATAATAATAATAATAATAATAATACATTATTACCTTGAAGGAGAAGAATGAAGTACATAAAACTGATGCTATAATGTAATAAGGTAACTAGGAATAGATTACATTATTATTATTATTTTTTTTTCAATAAGAAAACAGATTACTGAGAGGGGGAAGACAGTGCCATGTTGCCGGATCTATACTGCATCTGATACATCATCACCACAACATCAACATACATTAATCACTATCTAATATGGACGCCTCAAGAAAACGGGGGTGGGGGTCTTAATGTACACAAATATATATATATATATATATATATATATATATATATATATATATATATATATATATATATATATATATACGAATTATTTAACAGGCATTTGAGACAAAGGGAGATAGAAAGATAGATTAGATAGAGAGAGAGAGAGAGAGAGAGAGAGAGAGAGAGAGAGAGAGAGAGAGAGAGAGCGACGAAAAAAAAAATGGTGTGTGTGTGTGTGTGTGTGTGTGTGTCGGGGGCACTCACTGGCCACGTATTCAAGATGAGATTAGCAAGACGAGAAAGAACGGGAAGTGCGTATGGCGTCGGGAGTGACGTGTGAGGTTGCCGGATGTCACCGGCCGTGAGGTCACCAGATAATGGCGCCACTGTCTTCCTTCCCTCCCCCCCTACCTCCCCTCATCCCCCAAGCCCTTTCTTCCCCCCCCCCCCCCCCGGCTTCACGGTCGTCGCAGCCGTTTGACCGTCAATTGCGTGTATGTGTGTGTGTATGTGTGTGTATGTGTGTGTGTGCATATATACATATACATATATATATATATATATATATATATATATATATATATATATATATATATATATATATAACCCACACTAACAAAACATCTTCTACACTTCACTGTTGAGAAACGCATTTCACTGCCATGCCACAACAGTGCCATAAACTTCACTTTCGCCAAATAGCCAAATATTTCACTGCTCTGCTGGCGTCACCATCACCAGATACAGTGCCCATCACTGCCACCTTCACCAGATACAGTGCCCATCACTGCCACCATCACCAGATACAGTGCCCGTCACTGCCACCATCACCAGATACAGTGCCCGTCACTGCCACCATCACCAGATACAGTGCCCGTCACTGCCACCATCACCAGATACAGTGCCCGTCACTGCCACCATCACCAGATACAGTGCCCATCACTGCCACCATCACCAGATACAGTGCCCATCACTGCCACCATCACCAGATACAGTGCCCATCACTGCCACCATCACCAGATACAGTGCCCATCACTGCCACCATCACCAGATACAGTGCCCGTCACTGCCACCATCACCAGATACAGTGCCCGTCACTGCCACCATCACCAGATACAGTGCCCATCACTGCCACCATCACCAGATACAGTGCCCATCACTGCCACCATCACCAGATACAGTGCCCGTCACTGCCACCATCACCAGATACAGTGCCCATCACTGCCACCATCACCAGATACAGTGCCCGTCACTGCCACCATCACCAGATACAGTGCCCGTCACTGCCACCATCACCAGATACAGTGCCCATCACTGCCACCATCACCAGATACAGTGCCCGTCACTGCCACCATCACCAGATACAGTGCCCATCACTGCCACCATCACCAGATACAGTGCCCATCACTGCCACCATCACCAGATACAGTGCCCGTCACTGCCACCATCACCAGATACAGTGCCCATCACTGCCACCTTCACCAGATACAGTGCCCATCACTGCCACCATCACCAGATACAGTGCCCGTCACTGCCACCATCACCAGATACAGTGCCCATCACTGCCACCATCACCAGATACAGTGCCCGTCACTGCCACCATCACCAGATACAGTGCCCATCACTGCCACCTTCACCAGATACAGTGCCCATCACTGCCACCATCACCAGATACAGTGCCCATCACTGCCACCATCACCAGATACAGTGCCCATCACTGCCACCATCACCAGATACAGTGCCCGTCACTGCCACCATCACCAGATACAGTGCCCATCACTGCCACCATCACCAGATACAGTGCCCATCACTGCCACCTTCACCAGATACAGTGCCCATCACTGCCACCATCACCAGATACAGTGCCCGTCACTGCCACCATCACCAGATACAGTGCCCATCACTGCCACCTTCACCAGATACAGTGCCCATCACTGCCACCTTCACCTGCCCAGGCCACAGTGCCCATCACTGCCGCCCTAGCCAGTGTTCACTGCCAGTGCGGACACTGCTCTTATCTTCACTCACCACAACGAAATAAAAAGAAATAGTTGCATGACGTGAACGAAATGTAAAGGAAATGATAAATACGGGTCGATCAAAACATACTTTCAATAACGGTGTATCAGGAACTATTTATAACATATATATATATATATATATATATATATATATATATATATATATATATATATATATATATATATATATATAACACGACAGTCATAATTAATGAGAAACTAACAAAATCCCTTAAACATAAACAGATAAATAATATTAACCAACATCCAACCATATAATTAGCAATACTCCGTAAATAAATGATATTGCAACTGTAATCTTATATCTTAATATATATGATATATATCATGATATCAAAATTTATATATCATGATATAATAATATATATGATATGTATATATCGTGGTATAAAAATTCATACGACATATATCATGATATAATAATATATATGATATATATCATGGCCTATCATGATATAGTAACATATATGGTATAATGATACATATATACGAACTGATATATGAGAGTACAAATATAAGTTGGCGAGACACATGAATGATGTATGTGTGTACTGTACGGGGAGGGGGGGGAGGGGGTTACACATGTGGGGGGGCCCATCTCTGGAAAATCCTTTATTATCACATTTCTAGAATTTACGTGTGTGTGTGTGTGTGTGTGTGTGTGTGTGTGTGTGTGTGTGTGACCTTCCTCACACGTGACCTTTCCGGCGATAGATGTAACAGTTAATACCAAGAGCCATTTTCTATATTCTAAAAGCCTGACGCCGTTTTTTATATTTATTCTGTTACCACGTGACCTAACTACCCCCCCATCCCCTTAATTAGGTGGTAAGGCTAACGAGCGGGGACAGCAAGGGTCTAACGAGGTGGTTAGCGCAGATGAATGAGGGTCATGACGTGATGACGTCAACCATGGCCCGGCTCGTTAAGGGAATGGGTTTGTTTGTGGCTGACCACAGACAGATAGACAGATAGACAGACGCTGTGGCTGACCACACAGATAGACAGATAGACAGATAGACAGACGCTGTGGCTGACCACAGACAGATAGACAGATAGACAGACGCTGTGGCTGACCACAGACAGATAGACAGACGCTGTGGCTGACCACAGACAGATAGACAGATAGACAGACGCTGTGGCTAACTACAGGCGTGGGAGAGAGAGAGAGAGAGAGAGTTAGTTTACTTACGGACGGGATGTATGCCAATTGGCAAGGCCAGATGCTAACTATACGGCAATGACCACTTCACACGTGTTAACTACCAGTTTGCTCGTTTTGTGAGAGTCAAGGTGTAATTACATATCGGTTTACCAACAAAACAATAAACCCCAGCAATAATAAACCAGTTTATGGCCTCATATATATCATATATGAAATAAATTTTGACCTTAAATTTCGTATATTAAACTGATATAAATTCTAAATTTAAATTTATATGAAATTGAGATAAATTTTGAATTTAAATTTCTTATTCAAAATTGATATGAATTTTCACTATAAATTTTTTATATAAAATTAAAATAAATTTTGAATTCAAAGTTCTTACATAAAACAGATATACATTTTCACAATAAACTGCTTATATAAAACTGAAATAAATTTTGAATTTAAAGTTCTTATATACAACTGAAAAAAAAATTCACTTTAAATTTCGTATAGAAAATCGGGAAATGACACACTTCCTGCTATGTCTTGGAAATTTGATGTTCAATCTATGAAACTAGGTAAACAAGGATTATGTATGTATATACATTGTATATATATTTTCGTTATATATTTTCACATGTATTCATTATTTCCTACGTGAGCGAGGTAGCGTAAGGAAGAGAGAAAATGAGCCTTGAAGAAAATGAGTTTCGTATGGGCTATATATATATATATATATATATATATATATATATATATATATATATATATATATATATATTATAACTATATCTTTATTGAAATTAAGGGTTACTTTACAACCTCACATCACCTTGTTCTCGCCAGTATGGTATCAGACATTTAAATAATTAACTCAATACGACCTA
>NC_092250.1:1272806-1307806 GCF_036320965.1 Panulirus ornatus | reverse complement strand
GTCGACGCAAAGATCAAAATCGAATGCGTCCAATTTTGCGTCGGGTCAACGAGGGACCGACCTGTGTGTGTGTGTGTGTGTGTACGTAGCCTCCATATGTAGGTACATATGTATGATCAATACTGCCTTCTTTCTCTCCTCATCCACCCAACTCTCTCTTCCTCCACCTTCACCTAACTACCTTTACCCGCTAACAGCCTCAACCACCATCACGTGTCACTAACCACTCACGCCACACCCACTAATGACTCGTTAATACAAAACAACACAGCCCAGCTGATCCATGTGTCTTGTGTAGTACAACACACACACACACACACATACACACTGACCACGTGTTCATCTAGGACCTACGAACGTTTTCTATACCCATCCCTTAAAGAAAAGAAAAAAAAAACGTTTCACACCAGACCCTGCGAACGTTTTCCCCCCCCCCACTCTCCCCCTCGGAACGTTTCCCACACCACGCCAGCACACAAGGGCCAGGACTTTATACCATTCCAAAGGCAAGTGTGTGTGTGTGTGTGTGTGTGTGTGTGTGTGTGTGTGTGTGTGTGTGTGTGTGTGTGTGTGTGTGGAGCAAGACTACATACCACATGGTTAACGGAAAGGCTACAATCTTGTTCAGAACCTGTATGATACAGCAACGCCACCTACCTGCAAACAAGGACAGATGTTACACAAGCAAACAAACTCACTTGTTATACCTCAGCAAACAAGAATATACCATATACGTAAGTATATGAGGAGTATCATTTATAACTCAGGTAAGCAAGGATACCAGTCTTATATAAGTAAGTACACAGATAAGTATAAGTAAGCGAGAATATGTTGTAAGTGAGCATGTAAGTATTTCTTATTTGTTTGCGGACAAGGAATATGTCTAATGACAGTTGGCTTGTTACAAAAACACGATCAAGAAATTTCGGCAAAAACAGTGAAAATGGACATTTTTATTTGTTAAATTTGCTACGACAATTGACAAAGTAAATAATTTTCTTGCATAAATTGACAAAAAATGTCGATGAAAAAGTTAGCTTGCAAAAAGTAATTATACAATAAACTCGTAGCTTGCAAAAAGTAATTATACAATAAACTCGTAGCTTGCAAAAAAATATATACAATAAATTCGTGGCTTGCAAAAAATAATTATACAATAAACTCGTAGCTTACAAAAAAAATTATACAATAAACTCGTAGCTTGCAAAAAATAATTATACAATAAACTCGTAGCTTACAAAAAAATTTATACAATAAATTCGTGGCTTGCAAAAAATAATTATACAATAAACTCGTAGCTTACAAAAAAAATTATACAATAAACTCGTAGCTTGCAAAAAATAATTATACAATAAACTCGTAGCTTACAAAAAAATTTATACAATAAATTCGTGGCTTGCAAAAAATAATTATACAATAAACTCGTAGATTGCAAAAAATCATACAATAGACTGGTAGATTGTAAAAATAATTATCAAATAGACTCACAGCTTGCAAAAAAATTATAGACGACTAGCTTGCAAAAAAAGAAAAAAAAATGCACAATAGACTCGTAGCTAGCAACAAAATTATACAATAGCCTCGTAGCTTGCAAAGAAAAAATCATGCAATAGACTGGTAGCTTGCAAAAAATTATACAATACCCTCGTAGCTTGTAGAAAATTATACAATAGACTAGAAGCTTACAAAAAATTATACAATAGCCTCGTAGCTTACAAAAAATTATACAACAGCCTCGTAGCTTACAAAAAAATTATACAATAGCCTCGTAGCTTACAAAAAAATTATACAATAGCCTCGTAGCTTACAAAAAAAATTATACAGTAGACTGGTGGCTTGAAAAAAAAATATATATATACAATAGACTAGGAAGATGTATTGATGAGGGTACCTAACTAACAAAGATTTCCAAACGTAATCTCCTAACACCAGAGTTAGCTCGTGTGGCTAACCACAACACAGCTCCTGGTTACATGGATGGGAAATACAGCAAATGTGACGTGTTTCATGTAACATGGAGACTCCACCAGGAAACAGATACAGGCGTCTGTAACCATAGCAGTTAGCAAGGTAAATTGATATATATATATATATATATATATATATATATATATATATATATATATATATATATATATATATATATATATATAATAATAATAATAATAATAATAAGTCCATCACTGCTATAACAACCTTCAAAAAATATTATTATATATCAAACTTCTTTATATAATTTACTACTAAATGAAGCCCACAAAATAACGTGATATATATATATATATATATATATATATATATATATATATATATATATATATATATATATATATATATATATATATTATTTCTTACTACATGAAAAAATTACTTTTACTTTCTCTTTCCAATTTTTCTTTTTAAATCACCAACAGCAGGGTACCCTCACACGCTAAAAATCATGTAACATACATCAAATCCAAATATGATTTCAGAACTTGAAAAATATGAATCAACATAAGAGTTTTGATAATTATAAAAATTTCCGATACTTAAAAAATAGCTTGTGAATATAAAACTTGGGATTTTTATTCAAATTAAATTGACTCTAGGATTAAAAATAATGACGTAGATTATATCTATTTTTGTTTCACCTGGTTTTGGTGGATTTTTTTTTACGATGTATTGATTACGACGGTACGACTTTTTGCGCACACGTGCGACCTTTGGAGTACGACAAATACGACCCTTGGCTACGACGCCGTGACATTTGACCTGACCCTAAACGACCACGTGAATATTCCCAACCATCAATAACCACAGGTCGCACAGTAGTTATCACAGGGTCGTATACCGTCGTGTTCAAGGGTCGTACACCGTCGTGTTCAAGGGTCGTATACCGTCGTGTTCAAGGGTCGTATACCGTCGTGTTCAAGGGTCGTATACCGTCGTGTTCAAGGGTCGTATACCGTCGTGTTCAAGGGTCGTATACCGTCGTGTTCAAGGGTCGTATACCGTCGTGTTGAAGGGTCGTATACCGTCGTGTTCAAGGGTCGTATACCGTCGTGTTCAAGGGTCGTACACCATCGTGTTCAAGGGTCGTATACTGTCGTGTTCAAGGGTCGTATACCGTCGTGTTCAAGGGTCGTATACCGTCGTGTTCAAGGGTCGTATACCGTCGTGTTCAAGGGTCGTATACCGTCGTGTTCAAGGGTCGTATACCGTCGTGTTGAAGGGTCGTATACCGTCGTGTTCAAGGGTCGTATACCGTCGTGTTGAAGGGTCGTATACCGTCGTGTTCAAGGGTCGTACACCATCGTGTTCAAGGGTTGTATACCGTCGTGTTCAAGGGTCGTATACCGTCGTGTTCAAGGGTCGTATACCGTCGTGTTCAAGGGTCGTATACCGTCGTGTTGAAGGGTCGTATACCGTCGTGTTCAAGGGTCGTATACCGTCGTGTTCAAGGGTCGTACACCATCGTGTTCAAGGGTCGTATACTGTCGTGTTCAAGGGTCGTATACCGTCGTGTTCAAGGGTCGTATACCGTCGTGTTCAAGGGTCGTATACCGTCGTGTTCAAGGGTCGTATACCGTCGTGTTCAAGGGTCGTATACCGTCGTGTTCAAGGGTCGTATACCGTCGTGTTCAAGGGTCGTATACCGTCGTGTTGAAGGGTCGTATACCGTCGTGTTCAAGGGTCGTATACCGTCGTGTTCAAGGGTTGTATACCGTCGTGTTCAAGGGTCGTATACCGTCGTGTTCAAGGGTTGTATACCGTCGTGTTCAAGGGTCGTACACCATCGTGTTCAAGGGTTGTATACCGTCGTGTTCAAGGGTCGTACACCATCGTGTTCAAGGGTCGTATACTGTCGTGTTCAAGGGTCGTATACCGTCGTGTTCAAGGGTCGTATACCGTCGTGTTCAAGGGTCGTATACCGTCGTGTTCAAGGGTCGTATACCGTCGTGTTCAAGGGTCGTATACCGTCGTGTTCAAGGGTCGTATACCGTCGTGTTCAAGGGTCGTATACCGTCGTGTTGAAGGGTCGTATACCGTCGTGTTCAAGGGTCGTATACCGTCGTGTTCAAGGGTTGTATACCGTCGTGTTCAAGGGTCGTATACCGTCGTGTTGAAGGGTCGTATACCGTCGTGTTCAAGGGTCGTACACCATCGTGTTCAAGGGTTGTATACCGTCGTGTTCAAAGGTCGTATACCGTCGTGTTCAAGGGTTGTTGTTGTTGTTGTTGTTTGAGGAGAACAGTTGTTATAAGCTTGTGACACGTGACACGCGGGGGGGGGGGGGGGGTGTAGTTAGCCCGGCCATGTCACCTGTGCTACACCTGACGTACACACACACACACACACACACACACACACACACACAGCGCTAGCCACCATCATGATGCACAGATCAACTAACATATGTAATATATACATATATACATATACATATATACACATTCATATACATCTTGAAGACCTCCTCCACCTTGGCATTAGACCAGGCCTTCAAAAGTAAATATAAAAACGCTAAAAATGACCTAATTCTTTAATTTATTTTCCATATTACGTGAAAATCTCGAATTTATTTGAATATATGGATATAAAAAATGGGGTATCTGGTCACAGCTGTTCAGAACATGTGACACAGAATAACTGTGAGAAATACATGTGTGTGTGTGTGTGTGTGTGTGTGTGTGTTATTTCTACGTGTACATACTGGGGGTTCCCCACTCCCTCCTTTTTCTCATCACTGTGTCGTGAGGGAAGTCCAAGATGCGGAGAGAGAGAGAGAGATACACGATTTTCTTTTTTTCATCCGTATCTTTAAAAGGCGATGTGGGGGGGGGGGGGGGAGGTGAGGCTGGGGGGGTTGGGAGTTGTAAGGGGGGGGTTGTAGATAGATAATCGGAACCCCCCCCCGCTTCCCCCCCTCCTTCCCCCCAACACAAAACATTAATGATCGTCTTTTATAAACATTTTGTTTACAATGTCTCTCTCTCTCTACCATATACATTTCTCCAACACCACCACCAACACCAACACCACCTGTTGGTGTTGGTGTTGGAGAGAGTGATGAGGGAGCGGCGTGTCTTGCATGACCACAACGCGAACTATCCCCATTCGTTTCAATCCCCCCTCCGCTCTCCCCCCCCCTTTACGTTACGTTACGTTACGTCGTTACCGATCGTAACAGATGCGTACACGCCGTGGTTAGCGACGGTAGGGCGCGTAACCATGGTGATGGGAGGGGAGAGGGAGAGGGAGAGGGAGGGGGAGAGGGAGGGGGAGAGTCGTCGTTGTGAACACGTCATGAACCACAGGTCATGCACGCGTCGTTAACGGTCGTCGTGTCGTCGTACCAAACCCCCGCCACTCGTCGTCAACAAACCATTTCCCAATAAACAAATTTATTTATTTATTTTTCCCCTCCACATTTTTGTGACATTTATATACTGCTTGGTTAAGGTTAATTGTTTGATGACACGTGTTGTTCATCATATTATTCCGGCTGTGGTTAGCGCTACTGTCCCACTCCCTCCCTCACCCCCACACACAACACCCCCCCCTCCTCCCTCCCCCCCTTTAATTACCCCGCGCGCACCAACACACACAAAAAAGTACCCCCCCCCCCCCACCCCCCCCCCCCCACACACACACACGCTCCTCCAACAAGAAATAGAAAAACGGCAACACTCCGCCCACCGGAATCCCCCGCGCACCAATGAGCGCGGGCGGGCGCGCCTCCCGGGCCGGCTATTGGCCGGGTGGCGTGGTGCTGTGGGCGGGGCGGCCGGCCCGGTGGGTGGGTGGGTGGGTGGGCGGCAGGGGGTGGCGGACAAGGGACGAGTGTCCGTGGGTGGCGGCAGTCACTGCTGTGAAGCTAATCTATTTGTGCCACACAACGCTGCTCCAGTGAACTGTGGCCACCGCCGCGCACGCCACGCCACATCCCCGCCGCTGACGGAAGCGCGCGCGCTGCCACGTGCTGCCCTGTGTTGTGTTCTGTGTGTGCGCGTGCGTGCGTGCGTGTGTGTGACCACCACAACACACCACACCCCCCCCTCCTCCCACCACAGCACGTGCTGGTGTTTGAAGTCCTTCCCTGTAACCCCCACGCACGCGCCCTGGGACTCATCCAACACGCACTGTCTTTACCCCCCGCGCGCGCTCACACGCGCCCCCTGACACGCGCTCAAACTGGACTAAGTTTCCTTTAATTTCTCCTCCTCGTGTGTTGGTGGAGAGAGAGAGAGAGACACAGAGAGAGACAGAGACTCAAGCGCCCTATATAACTCAACAAAGAGGCACCGTAGATTTCTATTTCCCTTCCTCTTCCCCAGTCAGTCTCCCCTCCCACGCCCTCCGCTGCGTGGCCGGAGCGCCTCCTGTGCGCGCGTGTGTGTGTGTATATAGTGCAAGACTCACTCGCTCCCCCCCCCCCCCCCCCAGGTGACCAGACGTAGGGGGGCAGCGCCCCTCCCCCTGACACACACACACACACACACACCCCAGAGAGATGGAGACGGTGAAGGAGGAGCGCGTGTCCCCGCTGCTGGGGGAGACTACGGGGAGCTTCTGTCCCCCCGACGTGAACACGCGACCTTGCGTTCTCCAGCCTCCAACACTCCACCAGCCAACCACCCACAAGACGACAGCCAAATCCACCTACCTAACGCCTCCACCTCCTCCTCCACCACCACCACCACCACCACCGCAGCCGCCCCACACCAACGCCCTCTCCAACACCCCACTCTCCACCGTCATCTGCACCACCACCAGCAGCAGCTCCTCCTCCTCCTCTTCCTCCTCCACCACCGTCAGTGTTGGAGACCTGACCAGACCGTCAGTCACCAGGAGCGGCGGCAATGTTGGTGGAGGCGGGAGCAATGGTGGAGTGCCCGGTGGTGGCGGGGAGGACGGAGTGGTGGAGACCGTCTTCCTCTCCAACGGCCAGAATTTCTCCGGGGAGATTAGCGAAGCCGTCTCCAAGATCTTGGAAGATTACGATTGGTCCAAGATTCCCTTGGCAAACAAGTAGGTTGACACCTCTTCCTGTATTAGCACACACTCCCGTCTACCATCACCAGTGGGGGTGTGTGCTCAACCACACCCCACACCATGGGTCTACCCTCTGTGTAACCATCTACACACCCCAGGCTACGTGTCTACCCTCTGTGTAACCATCTACACACCCCAGGCTACGTGTCTACCCTCTGTGTAACCATCTACACACCCCAGGCTACGTGTCTGCCCTCTATATAACCATTCCTTCACTACCCTGTGGCTGTAGGCACTGTATTCAAGGACTTTACAAACTGTCCCAGTGTATTACAAACTGTCCCAGTGTATTGATAATTAACGATCTATCCCATCATCCGATAATGATAAAATGTGCCATTTACTTACACATATATTCGCTTCTCATAACTCTATCATCATACTATTGCAACTGTGTAATACATTCTCTCCCTCTCATATATATATATATATATATATATATATATATATATATATATATATATATATATATATATATATATATATATATACACACACACATACATATATATATATATATATATATATATATATATATATATATATATATATATATATATATATATTTATATATAATTTCCTTTCTTTTCCTTAAACGTACATTAAAATAATTATTCGTAAACTCACATTAACAACGCTGTGTCCCCCCCCCCCAGCTTACACACACACACACACACACACACACACACACACATACAAACTCCTCGCCATCTCGACCATGTAACGCGACCTCGAGTTTTTATATATAAACAGGTTCACATGTGCGTCCTTAACCCAGACGACGGCCACATGTGGCTTACTATAACAACCCTGACTTAAGTCACATGTATCAATGGGTACACATCTGGCTACCTCAATGCCGGGAGAGGTCATTCGTAACTTAACTTACCACTGAATATGGCACGTTATGTCCCTCTGGTTTGATATATCATAGCATGTTATACGCTCCGTCAACCTCGGTTTATATATATACACACACACGTGTGCGTCTCGGTTCATATATACACACATGTGTGCATCTCGGTTCATATACATATACACACGTGTGCATCTCGGTTTATATATATACACATATATGCGTTTCGCTTTACATATACACACATATGTGTGCGTCTTGGTTCATATATATACACGCATATGTGCGTTTCGGTTTATATATACACACATGTGTGTGCGTCTCTCCCTTATGTGCAGATTGTACATAACTTTGCGCACATATATCCCACCATCTTCGCGTGTCGTCACCCACAACACTTGATGAGCAGTTAAAGGCACATGCACGCACACGCACGTGCATGTGCGTGCGACTTCCTAAGAGCCTCATTTGCATACGCAACGTATGTTGATGATACGTGTGCGTATACGATGGCAGGTGGTTGATATATATATATATATATATATATATATATATATATATATATATATATATATATATATATATATATATATATATATATATACGCATATATATATATATATATATATATATATATATATATATATATATATATATATATATATATATATATACGCTCGTAAAAGCGCACACCTCGTTCGGGTATACGCAATTCGCAAGGCTATTAATACGCAAACGATCAACTAATACGCCACAACGGGAGGCCTTTCATACGCACGTGATCCACTCATACGCCACACCACGTGCACGTGCACACATGTGAGGTCCTCGGTACCACGTGCACGTTTATTCTACGCGTCGCGAAAGCAACCCCCCCCCTATACAAGGTACGACACCCCCCTATACAAGGTATGACAGCCCCCCCCCCTATTCAAGGTACGACAGCCACCCCCCTATACAACTCAGGTTTCCAACCCCGAAGTCCGGAAAAACAGCAACAGCAGCGTGTCCCCCCCCCCCCCCCCCCCACCCGTGTACGCACGGCGTAACCACACTGGTCGTGAGGGACAGTAGCCAGATAATTACCTGAACCCCATCTTCTCCACACACTCCAACGACGCTGTGTCATCATCTCACTCACCACCACGAAGCGGCGAGGAGTAACGCATTACCCCGAGTAACACATTACCCTCTCCCCCCCCCCCGTCCCCTGTAGCCCAGCCTCCTACTATCATCATTAACAAGCGTCACGCTACGAAACAATTCAACCACATCGTTACTAACAAAAAACCAGCAAACCGTTTTCTTTTTTTACATATATATATATATATATGACGGTGTATAATAACGCAGGCTCTCTCTCTCTCTCTCTCTCTCTCTCTCTCTCTCCCTCTCTCTCTCTCTATCTATCTATCTATCTATCTCTATCTATCTCTCGCTGCTATGTCCAAAAACCAAATTCTATCCTGTTATTATCTTTCTTCCTCACTGTCTTAAATTCAAGTTATATTCCACGTTGGTCGTACGCAATATAGCAGTCGAAAATATAGGACTTTTCTACACACACACACACACACACACACACACACACACACACACACACACACATAAATAACACTTTTCTACATTAAAAACAAATAAAACTTTTCTACATTACTTTTCTACATTAAAAAACAAATAAGACTTTTCTACATGACTTTTCTACATTAAAAACATATAAAACTTTTCTACATTATTTTTTTACATTATAAAAAGTAACATTATAAGAAAGGTTTAGAATAAGAAACCTGAGATTATGCAAAATAGGGGAAGAAAAAAAAAAACCCCATGTTTGTTTTCGTGGTGGTAAAAACCCCACACCCGCTATTTAGTGACGAAAAAATAACACAGGCAGCGCTACCGAATAGGAATGGGTAACTGGCGGAAAATGGGGGTCTAATGGGGGTTACGGTAATGAGTGTGTTGGGGTAAACAAGGGTTATGGGGGAGAGGGGCTGTTAAGGTTTCTTTAATTCAAGGTTAGATGACTTAACTAGCCATATTACTACTAGTAATATGGCTAGTTAAGGCAGTAGACCGAGACAGGGCTGTTAGGATACGGCTAGTAATACGGCTAGTAGACAGCGATAGGACTATTAGCCTACGGCTAGTAATATAACTAGTAGATAAAGGTAGGGCTATCAAAATACGGCTAGTAGAGAGCGGTAGGGCTATTAAGAGTAATGACAAGGGAAAGAACAGCACTGGGCACGTGGCTGGTGGACGGAACCAAGAAACTTTACCAAGTGCCACGTGCTGAGGTCGGCGGGGCACGTGGCAGGGCACGTGGCCCCTTCCACGCACGGGAGGCGCCACGTCTTGATGAAGAACATCGAACATCTCTTGTTCTCCCCCCCCCCCCCCAGTCGTGCATGACAGCGCGCATGACAGAGCGCATGTCAGCGCGAATGAAAGAGCGCACGACAGCGCGCATGACAGGTGCTCGCTGACAGAGCACATGTCAGCGCGAATGAAAGAGCGCATGACAGCGCGCATGACAGGTGGGCGCTGACAGAGCACATGTCAGCGCGCATGACAGGTGGGCGCTGACAGAGCACATGTCAGCGCGAATGAAAGAGCGCATGACAGCGCGCATGACAGGTGGGCGCTGACAGAGCACATGTCAGCGCGAATGAAAGAGCGCATGACAGGTGGGCGCTGACAGAACACAAATCAGCGCGCATGGCAGAGCATATGTCAGCGCGCATGACAGCGCGCATGACAGGTGGGCGCTGACAGTGCGCTTAGTCGGCGCTGGTCATGGCGGTGGCGCTCGGCAAGTAGTATCTATCTATCTATCTAACCTTCCTCCCTAAGCTCTGTTTACTGCTTAGACATTTGCCTGTCAACGGCCGTTTGTCTGTTCATCCTTAAACGCCGTTGGCCCGTCACCGTTTATCTATCCGTCCTTTGCTGGACACTGCCCGTTAACGGGTTGTTAGACGCTATCCGTTAACGGGTCGTTAGACACTGCCCGTTAACGGGTTGTTGGACACTGCCCGTTAACGCGTCGTTAGACACTGCCCGTTAACGGGTTGTTAGACACTGCCCGTTAACGCGTTGTTAGACACTGCCCGTTAACGCGTTGTTAGACACTGCCAGTTAACGGTTGTTAGACACTGCCCGTTAACGCGTTGTTAGACACTGCCCGTTAACGGTTGTTAGACACTGCCCGTTAACGGTTGTTAGACACTGCCCGTTAACGGTTGTTAGACACTGCCCGTTAACGCGTTGTTAGACACTGCCCGTTAACGCGTTGTTAGACACTGCCCGTTAACGGGTTGTTAGACACTGCCCGTTAACGCGTTGTTAGACACTGCCCGTTAACGGTTGTTAGACACTGCCCGTTAACGGTTGTTAGACACTGCCCGTTAACGGTTGTTAGACACTGCCCGTTAACGCGTTGTTAGACACTGCCCGTTAACGGTTGTTAGACACTGCCCGTTAACGCGTTGTTAGACACTGCCCGTTAACGCGTTGTTAGACACTGCCCGTTAACGCGTTGTTAGACACTGCCCGTTAACGGTTGTTAGACACTGCCCGTTAACGGTTGTTAGACACTGCCCGTTAACGGTTGTTAGACACTGCCCGTTAACGGTTGTTAGACACTGCCCGTTAACGCGTTGTTAGACACTGCCCGTTAACGCGTTGTTAGACACTGCCCGTTAACGCGTTGTTAGACACTGCCCGTTAACGCGTTGTTAGACACTGCCCGTTAACGGGTTGTTAGACACTGCCCGTTAACGCGTTGTTAGACACTGCCCGTTAACGGTTGTTAGACACTGCCCGTTAACGGTTGTTAGACACTGCCCGTTAACGGGTTGTTAGACACTGCCCGTTAACGGTTGTTAGACACTGCCCGTTAACGCGTTGTTAGACACTGCCCGTTAACGGTTGTTAGACACTGCCCGTTAACGGGTTGTTAGACACTGCCCGTTAACGGGTTGTTAGACACTGCCCGTTAACGGTTGTTAGACACTGCCCGTTAACGGGTTGTTAGACACTGCCCGTTAACGGGTTGTTAGACACTGCCCGTTAACGGTTGTTAGACACTGCCCGTTAACGCGTTGTTAGACACTGCCCGTTAACGGGTTGTTAGACACTGCCCGTTAACGGTTGTTAGACACTGCCCGTTAACGCGTTGTTAGACACTGCCCGTTAACGGGTTGTTAGACACTGCCCGTTAACGGTTGTTAGACACTGCCCGTTAACGCGTTGTTAGACACTGCCCGTTAACGGGTTGTTAGACACTGCCCGTTAACGGGTTGTTAGACACTGCCCGTTAACGGGTCGTTAGACACTGCCCGTTAACGGGTTGTTAGACACTGCCCGTTAACGCGTTGTTAGACACTGCCCGTTAACGGGTTGTTAGACACTGCCCGTTAACGGGTTGTTAGACACTGCCCGTTAACGGTTGTTAGACACTGCCCGTTAACGGGTTGTTAGACACTGCCCGTTAACGGGTTGTTAGACACTGCCCGTTAACGGTTGTTAGACACTGCCCGTTAACGGTTGTTAGACACTGCCCGTTAACGGGTTGTTAGACACTGCCCGTTAACGGGTTGTTAGACACTGCCCGTTAACGGGTTGTTAGACACTGCCCGTTAACGGTTGTTAGACACTGCCCGTTAACGGTTGTTAGACACTGCCCGTTAACGCGTTGTTAGACACTGCCCGTTAACGCGTTGTTAGACACTGCCCGTTAACGCGTTGTTAGACACTGCCCGTTAACGGTTGTTAGACACTGCCCGTTAACGGTTGTTAGACACTGCCCGTTAACGGGTTGTTAGACACTGCCCGTTAACGGTTGTTAGACACTGCCCGTTAACGCGTTGTTAGACACTGCCCGTTAACGCGTTGTTAGACACTGCCCGTTAACGCGTTGTTAGACACTGCCCGTTAACGGGTTGTTAGACACTGCCCGTTAACGGTTGTTAGACACTGCCCGTTAACGCGTTGTTAGACACTGCCCGTTAACGGTTGTTAGACACTGCCCGTTAACGGTTGTTAGACACTGCCCGTTAACGGTTGTTAGACACTGCCCGTTAACGGGTTGTTAGACACTGCCCGTTAACGGGTTGTTAGACACTGCCCGTTAACGGTTGTTAGACACTGCCCGTTAACGGTTGTTAGACACTGCCCGTTAACGGGTTGTTAGACACTGCCCGTTAACGGTTGTTAGACACTGCCCGTTAACGGTTGTTAGACACTGCCCGTTAACGGTTGTTAGACACTGCCCGTTAACGCGTTGTTAGACACTGCCCGTTAACGCGTTGTTAGACACTGCCCGTTAACGGTTGTTAGACACTGCCCGTTAACGCGTTGTTAGACACTGCCCGTTAACGGTTGTTAGACACTGCCCGTTAACGGTTGTTAGACACTGCCCGTTAACGCGTTGTTAGACACTGCCCGTTAACGCGTTGTTAGACACTGCCCGTTAACGGTTGTTAGACACTGCCCGTTAACGCGTTGTTAGACACTGCCCGTTAACGCGTTGTTAGACACTGCCCGTTAAC
The DNA here is from genome assembly GCF_036320965.1 of Panulirus ornatus. NCBI lineage: Eukaryota > Metazoa > Arthropoda > Malacostraca > Decapoda > Palinuridae > Panulirus > Panulirus ornatus. The sequence goes on along the minus strand of NC_092250.1, from coordinate 1,294,357 downwards.
GGTTGTTAGACACTGCCCGTTAACGCGTTGTTAGACACTGCCCGTTAACGCGTTGTTAGACACTGCCCGTTAACGGTTGTTAGACACTGCCCGTTAACGGTTGTTAGACACTGCCCGTTAACGCGTTGTTAGACACTGCCCGTTAACGCGTTGTTAGACACTGCCCGTTAACGCGTTGTTAGACACTGCCCGTTAACGCGTTGTTAGACACTGCCCGTTAACGCGTTGTTAGACACTGCCCGTTAACGCGTTGTTAGACACTGCCCGTTAACGCGTTGTTAGACACTGCCCGTTAACGGTTGTTAGACACTGCCCGTTAACGGTTGTTAGACACTGCCCGTTAACGGGTTGTTAGACACTGCCCGTTAACGGTTGTTAGACACTGCCCGTTAACGCGTTGTTAGACACTGCCCGTTAACGGTTGTTAGACACTGCCCGTTAACGGGTTGTTAGACACTGCCCGTTAACGGGTTGTTAGACACTGCCCGTTAACGCGTTGTTAGACACTGCCCGTTAACGGTTGTTAGACACTGCCCGTTAACGGTTGTTAGACACTGCCCGTTAACGCGTTGTTAGACACTGCCCGTTAACGGGTTGTTAGACACTGCCCGTTAACGGTTGTTAGACACTGCCCGTTAACGGTTGTTAGACACTGCCCGTTAACGGTTGTTAGACACTGCCCGTTAACGGTTGTTAGACACTGCCCGTTAACGGTTGTTAGACACTGCCCGTTAACGGGTTGTTAGACACTGCCCGTTAACGGGTTGTTAGACACTGCCCGTTAACGCGTTGTTAGACACTGCCCGTTAACGCGTTGTTAGACACTGCCCGTTAACGGGTTGTTAGACACTGCCCGTTAACGGTTGTTAGACACTGCCCGTTAACGGGTTGTTAGACACTGCCCGTTAACGGTTGTTAGACACTGCCCGTTAACGGTTGTTAGACACTGCCCGTTAACGGGTTGTTAGACACTGCCCGTTAACGCGTTGTTAGACACTGCCCGTTAACGGTTGTTAGACACTGCCCGTTAACGCGTTGTTAGACACTGCCCGTTAACGGTTGTTAGACACTGCCCGTTAACGGTTGTTAGACACTGCCCGTTAACGGTTGTTAGACACTGCCCGTTAACGGGTTGTTAGACACTGCCCGTTAACGGTTGTTAGACACTGCCCGTTAACGGTTGTTAGACACTGCCCGTTAACGGGTTGTTAGACACTGCCCGTTAACGCGTTGTTAGACACTGCCCGTTAACGGGTTGTTAGACACTGCCCGTTAACGGTTGTTAGACACTGCCCGTTAACGCGTTGTTAGACACTGCCCGTTAACGCGTTGTTAGACACTGCCCGTTAACGCGTTGTTAGACACTGCCCGTTAACGGGTTGTTAGACACTGCCCGTTAACGGGTTGTTAGACACTGCCCGTTAACGGGTTGTTAGACACTGCCCGTTAACGGGTTGTTAGACACTGCCCGTTAACGGGTTGTTAGACACTGCCCGTTAACGGGTTGTTAGACACTGCCCGTTAACGCGTTGTTAGACACTGCCCGTTAACGGGTTGTTAGACACTGCCCGTTAACGGGTTGTTAGACACTGCCCGTTAACGCGTTGTTAGACACTGCCCGTTAACGGTTGTTAGACACTGCCCGTTAACGGGTTGTTAGACACTGCCCGTTAACGGTTGTTAGACACTGCCCGTTAACGCGTTGTTAGACACTGCCCGTTAACGCGTTGTTAGACACTGCCCGTTAACGCGTTGTTAGACACTGCCCGTTAACGCGTTGTTAGACACTGCCCGTTAACGGGTTGTTAGACACTGCCCGTTAACGGGTTGTTAGACACTGCCCGTTAACGCGTTGTTAGACACTGCCCGTTAACGGTTGTTAGACACTGCCCGTTAACGGTTGTTAGACACTGCCCGTTAACGCGTTGTTAGACACTGCCCGTTAACGCGTTGTTAGACACTGCCCGTTAACGGTTGTTAGACACTGCCCGTTAACGGTTGTTAGACACTGCCCGTTAACGCGTTGTTAGACACTGCCCGTTAACGCGTTGTTAGACACTGCCCGTTAACGCGTTGTTCAGAGCCCCGAGTCACACAAAATCTTTTTCACTCCATCTTTCCACCTCCAATGTTGGTCTCGCCTCTTCTCCTCGTTCCCTCCACCTCCGACACATATATCCTCTTGGTCAAATCTCTCATTCAAAAGCTCTCTCTCCACTCACTCATTCTCTCCATGTGCCCTAAACCATTTCAAAACACCCTCTTCTGCTCTCTCAACCACGCTCTTTTTATTTCCACACATCTCTCTTACCCTTACGTTACTTACTCGATCAAACCACCTCACACCACACATTGTCCTCAAACATCTCATTTCCAGCACATCCATCCTCCTGCGCACATCTCTATCCATAGCCCACGCCTCGCAACCATACAGCATTGTTGGAACCACTATTCCCTCAAACATACCCATTTTTGCTTTCCGAGATAATGTTCTCGACTTCCACACATTTTTCAAGGCTCCCAAAATTTTCGCCCCCTCCCCCACCCTATGATCCACTTCCGCTTCCATGGTTCCATCCGCTGACAGATCCACTCCCAGATATCTAAAACATATATATATATGCGTATATGGGCCATTCTTCGTCTGTTTTTTGGCGCTAACTCGCATCATATATATATATTAACGACATAAATTTTTTTTCTAAGATGTTTCCTCGCTAAGGCACATTTCTTGCCTTCATACTTGACCAGTTTACATATTTACGATAAATTTAACATGACCTTTAACCTTCCCAGTATTAATGAGGGTAATTAACAATATTCAACTGTGATAATATTAACAAAAATCACCTGGACAAAAAATTATATCCAGCTCAGATTCAAAATCAAATTTCAAAATCTGCACAAGAGTTAATATAAAAAGGGTATATGATGATCATCACGAGTAATATATAATCGTATAAGTTTCTTACATTTCGTTGTATATCAACTGACTGTTATATTTCTCTCTTGTGTCTCCCCTGATGATGTGATTATTACACGAAAGTGCACTTGGGAACTTTTCGTGTTTCATTTTCCCCGTGGACTTATAGGAATATATATATATATATATATATATATATATATATATATATATATATATATATATATATATATACCGAGGATGTACGTGTGTCTATACGTGGGGTCAAGACGACTGATAACCCGTATCTAAGACCGCGATAAAATCCCACCAGGCGCCTCCCCACGTATCCGGCCAGATATACAACCCTGATATCTTGTCATTATTATTTCAGGGTCGAGCAGGGCGGATCCATTCATAGATTGTTATCGAACCTGGGTCCATGATCGGTGTGTCTCATCCCAGCCACTTGAGCATGATGGTACGACCCGCACAGCAGCACGACGGTACGACCCGCACAGCAGCACGACGGTACGACCTCTTCTTCGTATTAGGGGCTGACCTCTGACCTCGACCACTGGTGATCAGGGGTCAAAGGTCAGGCCACTGTGCCCTAAAAGGTCGTACCGTCGTACTCATGCCTTGTACTGACGTGCTCGAGGGTCGTATACCGTCGTGTTCAAGGGTCGTATACCATCGTGTTCAAGGGTCGTATACCGTCGTGTTCAAGGGTCGTATACCGTCGTGTTCAAGGGTCGTATACCATCGTGTTCAAGGGTCGTATACCGTCGTGTTCAAGGGTCGTATACCATCGTGTTCAAGGGTCGTATACCGTCGTGTTCAAGGGTCGTATACCATTGTGTTCAAGGGTCGTATACCGTCGTGTTCAAGGGTCGTATACCGTCGTGTTCAAGGGTCGTATACCATCGTGTTCAAGGGTCGTATACCGTCGTGTTCAAGGGTCGTATACCATCGTGTTCAAGGGTCGTATACCGTCGTGTTCAAGGGTCGTATACCGTCGTGTTCAAGGGTCGTATACCATCGTGTTCAAGGGTCGTATACCGTCGTGTTCAAGGGTCGTATACCGTCGTGTTCAAGGGTCGTATATACCGTCGTGTTCAAGGGTCGTATACCGTCGTGTTCAAGGGTCGTATACCGTCGTGTTCAAGGGTCGTATACCGTCGTGTTCAAGGGTCGTATACCGTCGTGTTCAACATGCCTATCACTTCCTTATTAATCCATATTAATCCTCAAATTAATCCTGATCATCTATACAAACTACCTTCTCTTTGTACCCACTCCGCGCCCCTGAACCACTCATTGGTCGAACCAAACAACTATAAACCCTCATTGTTTACAAGAATCAGCTGAGCGCGCGTTGTAAACAAATCCCCCCAAACAAACAAACAAACACCCACCCAAGCTGAATAAATATAAATGGGTAACGGATCATATTCATCATAACTTAAGCTTATATATATATATATATATATATATATATATATATATATATATATATATATATATATATATATATATTTTTTTTTTTTTTTTTTTTTTAAGCTATTTGCCATTTCCCACGTTAGCGAAGTAGCGTTAAGAACAGAGGACTGGGCCGTTGAGGAATATCCTCACCTGGCCCCCTTCTCTGTTCCTTCTTTTGGAAAATTAAAAAAATAACGAGAGGGGAGGATTTCCAGCCCCCCGCTCCCTTCCCTTTTAGTCGCCTTGTACGACACGCAGGGAATATATATATATATATATATATATATATATATATATATATATATATATATATATATATATATATATATATATATATATATATTAAGCTTACAAAAAGAATTTATCTTACAATCAGAGGTTTCTCTCCTACACTTGGTTCAACCATAAAACATGAAATTACGTAAAAAAATAGGGTAATGTGTATTTATTTTTGTTTGTTGTTTGTAGAAATATCTTTAAGAGTGATGAACAGTGTTGTACCTGGGGTTGGAACCCCCCCTTCACCCCCCCTGGATCTGTTACATACCCAGGATCGAACCCCCCCCCACACCCCCACCCTCGATCTATTACCTTTCTATTGATCTATTTTCCTCACCAAACCTGGCACTGTGTGTGTCCCCCCCCCCCCCGCACACTTCAGAATAAACACTAACAAGGAACACCTAAATGATCTTCCCCCCCCCTCACAACCCTTCCCCTCGGGTCAATAACCTCCCCCCCCCCATTAAAACCCTGCAAGAAGTAACCCCCTCCTTGCTTCTTCACCCCTAAAACCACCCTCCTCCCCCCCAGGCAACAAGCCTACCCCCCCTTAAACCTTACTACAACCTCCCCCACGCTACCCCATTCCCTCCCTGACCCTCCACCCCTATCAACCCCCTACACCCCCCCCCTTTCCCTACACACACTGCCTCCCTGACCCTCCACCCCCCCTACAAGAACCCCCCCCACACACACACTCCCCCTTCCCCCCAGCACAACAGGGAGGAGGGGGGAGGGGGAGGGTGGGGTGTTCATGTGTTATCTGGAGCCAGCTTGGGCTGATAAGAGAGGCGAGGGAGGGCGTGCTGTGTGTGTGTGTGTGTGTGTGTCTTACGCGTCCTCTTCCCCAAAGTAACGGGCGCCTCCTCCCCGTTACCCGCCGGCGTCAGCGTAGCGCCAGCCCCTCACCCCCGGGTCGTGTCCGTGGGAGCGGCATGTCGTCGTCGCCACGGTCGTCAGAGAGGCGCGACACGTTGGGTCGTGGTGGACACCCCCCCCCCCCCCCCCCCCGCTCGTTACCTGTCCTGCCAGACGTAAGAGTGACCACGGCGGCCTGACGTAAACTTAATACAACACACACACGTATTTACCCCCACACCCCCCCCACCAACACCATCGTAAGAGTAAATAAATAGGGGGATATTTAACCCCCCCCCCCGCCTATGTAATAGTAAATAAATAGGGGGATATTTACCCACTGTAATAGTATATATATATTTTTTTTTTTTTTTTTTTTTTATACTTTGTCGCTGTCTCCCGCGTCTGCGAGGTAGCGCAAGGAAACAGACGAAAGAAATGGCCCAACCCCCCCCCATACACATGTACATACACATGTCCACACACGTGTATACATACCTACACAGCTTTCCATGGTCCACCCCAGACGCCTCACATGCCTTGATTCACTCCACTGACAGCACGTCAACCCCTGTATACCACATCGCTCCAATTCACTCTATTCCTTGCCCTCCTTACACCCTCCTGCATGTTCAGGCCCCGATCACACAAAATCTTTTTCACTCCATCTTTCCACCTCCAATTTGGTCTCCCTCTTCTCCTCGTTCCCTCCACCTCCGACACATATATCCTCTTGGTCAATCTTTCCTCACTCATTCTCTCCATGTGCCCAAACCATTTCAAAACACCCTCTTCTGCTCTCTCAACCACGCTCTTTTTATTTCCACACATCTCTCTTACCCTTACGTTACTTACTCGATCAAACCACCTCACACCACACATTGTCCTCAAACATCTCATTTCCAGCACATCCATCCTCCTGCGCACAACTCTATCCATAGCCCACGCCTCGCAACCATACAACATTGTTGGAACCACTATTCCTTCAAACATACCCATTTTTGCTTTCCGAGATAATGTTCTCGACTTCCACACATTTTTCAAGGCTCCCAAAATTTTCGCCCCCTCCCCCACCCTATGATCCACTTCCGCTTCCATGGTTCCATCCGCTGACAGATCCACTCCCAGATATCTAAAACACTTCACTTCCTCCAGTTTTTCTCCATTCAAACTTACCTCCCAATTGACTTGACCCTCAACCCTACTGTACCTAATAACCTTGCTCTTATTCACATTTACTCTTAACTTTCTTCTTCCACACACTTTACCAAACTCAGTCACCAGCTTCTGCAGTTTCTCACATGAATCAGCCACCAGCGCTGTATCATCAGCGAACAACAACTGACTCACTTCCCAGGCTCTCTCATCCCCAACAGACTTCATACTTGCCCCTCTTTCCAGGACTCTTGCATTTACCTCCCTAACAACCCCATCCATAAACAAATTAAACAACCATGGAGACATCACACACCCCTGCCGCAAACCTACCTTCACTGAGAACCAATCACTTTCCTCTCTTCCTACACGTACACATGCCTTACATCCTCGATAAAAACTTTTCACTGCTTCTAACAACTTGCCTCCCACACCATATATTCTTAATACCTTCCACAGAGCATCTCTATCAACTCTATCATATGCCTTCTCCAGATCCATAAATGCTACATACAAATCCATTTGCTTTTCTAAGTATTTCTCACATACATTCTTCAAAGCAAACACCTGATCCACACATCCTCTACCACTTCTGAAACCGCACTGCTCTTCCCCAATCTGATGCTCTGTACATTATATATATATATAACTTTACGATGGGGTAGCCACGCACGGGAGGCGCGTCTACATACACCAGGGTTAGCTCACGTGTGTCACACACACACATTTACGATCCACTTGACGTACAATATATTCGTAAGTCTCTAACGTGAACACCAACCCACGATCCCCACAGTGACGACGGACAGTGTGACGAACGCAGGGTAATAACGCATAACGTTACCATTACACTGTGACGTTACGACGGACAGTGTGAAGAACATAGGGTAATAACGCATAACGTTACCATTACACTGTTACGTTACGTGTGGGAGGTTAATACTACGTTACCATTACCCTGTGACGTTACGTGTGGGAGGTTAATACTACGTTACCATTACACTGTTACGTTACGTGTGGGAGGTTAATACTACGTTACCATTACCCTGTGACGTTACGTGTGGGAGGTTAATACTACGTTACCATTACACTGTTACGTTACGTGTGGGAGGTTAATACTACGTTACCATTACCCTGTGACGTTACGTGTGGGAGGTTAATACTACACTTGTAGGATCTAGAAGGCGGCCATGTCTACAACCACAACCACAAGCCTACCACACAACCACAACCCTACCACACACATATGATCATCCTGAACACGACCATGTAGATGTAGCTGTGGCTACGGGGGGGGGGGGGGGGGGGGGGAGGATGGGGTAGAGGAGGGAGGGGGTAAATGGTCGACCCCCCACCACCCACGCAGCCCCCCCCCCCCCCGGTAACGTCATGTCAGATAAGTGGTTATCTGCCGAAAAGCGACTGGAGGCGTCGTCGTCGGCGTCGTCGGCGGCGGTGGTGGTGTGCGTTACGGAGAGATGAAAGGTGTGAGGAGGGGGGGCGGCCACCCCCCTCCCCCCTCCTCCAGCAGTAGACACCCTGTGAGTGTCGCCCCCCCCCCCACACACGGTGTCGTCTACACCAGGAGTGTCTGCCGTATGACGACCTCACACGGCCAGGTCAACGCGGGTCCCCCACACACACACACCATCATGTGTCAACATACAAGTGCCTTGTTAGCGGGGGAGGGGGGGATCTACCATCTAACTACCGCAAGGGGGGAGGAGGAGGAGGGTAGTACCCCCAGGACACACACACACAAACACACACACACACCTGCTGTAGTCAAAAGTTATTATCATTTTCTTTTAAACACAAAGAAATTACAACAGTTGTAAATGTTATTGTTGTAGATGTGGACCAAGAGCTGCGTGTGGTGTACCATCTGGTGCTAGACACTGTGTGTGTGTGTGTATATGTGTGTGTGTGTGTGTGTGTGTGTGTTGTGTTACAATGACCCTTAACACCTGAAGCAGTTGTTAAAGATAATTCCGGGTTGACACCATGTACTTTGAAGATGATGGCCTTTAACGACCCGCCCCCCCTCCTCAACGACAGCTGGTATAAACCAAGAGCTCAAACAACCTACAAACGACATAACAAGCGATTGACTTGTAGACGCCTTCCTTCACCCACTGGTCATCATATATACCATTGTCAGCGTGTATGAGTCCACTGTGGAAAATGAAACACGATAAGTTGCCAAGTGCACTTTCGTGTCCTAATCACATCATCAGGGGAGACACAAGAGAGAAATAGAACAGTTGCAGGTCTTAACTACCCACAACAGCTGGTAACACATTAAAAGCCACATTATGGGCCACACAAACGAGCTGGGACCAGACGAGGAGGCAGAGCGGAGAAGAATGTCCAGGGACGGTGGAGAGGAATGTCCAGGGACACCTGCTGCTGCTGCTGGGGGCCGTGTCGAGCGGGCCCCCGGGGGCAGAGACTCACCCAGGGGCGGGGCGGGGCGGGGGTGAGTGAGACGGAGGCAAGAAGCGAAGAGACAAGGTGAAGACTGGAGGCAGGGAGGACACACGGAGGTGAGGGAGGAGGAGGAGGAGGAGGAAGAGGAAGAGGAAGAGGAGGAGGAGGAAGAGGAAGAGGAGGAGGAGGAGGAAGAGGTGGTGAGGGAGGAGGAAGAGAAGGAGGAAGAGGTGGTGAGGGAGGAGGAAGAGAAGGAGGAAGAGGTGGTGAGGGAGGAGGAGGAAGAGGTGGTGAGGGAGGAAGAGGAAGAGGTGGTGAGGGAGGGCGTCGCTCAGATGGTCATGAGGTGGTGGTGGTGGTGGGGGGGGTGTGTTATCACCCTGGGGTGGGGGTGGGGGGGTGATAAGTGTTGTCGTACTGGCATCTTGTCGTCGTCCGCAGCCACTAGACCCCCCTCCCCCCCCCCCCCCGCCTCTCCTCCACTCTGTCGCCTCTTGAGTGACACTATAAGTTTTACTCCCGTGTGACGCCGGGGGGGGACGGGGGTGGGGGGGCACGTCAAGGGCAGCGGCGGTTGCGGAGGTGTGGGGGTGTGGGGGTGGGGGGGACGCCGAAGCCGCCGGAAAACTCACTTCTTGTCGTGGTGGGGGAGTGGTTGGGGGGGGAGGAGGAGGAGGAGGAGGTGTAGAGTGCTCATGACAGTGTCATGATGACGGAGGAGGAGGGGGGGGAGGAGGGGGGTTAGGTGTCAAGTGTGTACAGAATACGGTGGGGGGAGGAGGTCTGTTGTGGGGGGGGGGCATCATCAAGGCTGCGTGTGTGTGTGTGTGTGTGTGTGTGTGTGTGTCACGCCCTTCCACACAACTCGCCTCTTACGACTATGACCTGACCTGACCTGACCTGACCTGTTTCCTGGATCACGTCCCTCTACTCTACAGTAATGATAATAATAATAATAATGATAATAATAATAATAATAATAATAATAATAATAAACGTAACTTATTCACTGACAGTAAAAAAAAATGGTCGTACGATAGTGTCGTACGGAAGATGGCAGCCAGCCGGCCGGCCGGCACCAAGATAACGGCCAACGGCCCTGCCGGGCGTACAATCAATGCAATATTTCCTTGACGCGTACAAGCTGCTCCACCTGTGTACACTCTCGTACCTACTTGTAAACCACCTGCACCAGCAACACACACCTACACACACACACACACACACCATACTGCTCATGAAATGATCTCACAATAGAAAGAAATTCATGACAGAGTTTGAGTTTAACTTAGGGTGGTGTGGGAAGTCTTCTACCCCCCACAGCTAGGTCTACCCCCCCTACAGCTGGGTCTACCCCCCCTACAGCTGGGTCTAGCCCCCCCACAGCTGGGGCTACCCCCCCTACAGCTGGGTCTAGCCCCCTACAGGTGGGTCTGACACATCCAACTGTTGTGGTTCGCGGCCCACAAACATCATAGTCACACCTCTACATTATTGACCAATTAAATATGCAAATCACAGCATCGTAATGCAAATTTAGCTTCGCATGGCAGTCCAGTGAAGAACCTGCAGCTAAAAACGTCATGAAGAAAAAATTAAACGTGTATTTAAACGCTATTTTTCCACGGCCATTTTTTCAAATGTCACAATTGGAAATGAGTTTTTAATTTCTCTCTCTCCCTTGGGGGAGAGGTGAACCCCCCTCCCCCCACCCCTCCAAAGGCAACCATCCCCCCCTCCACCACCTCCCTCCCTCCCTCCCTCCCCTCCTCAGCAACCAGTACGTTAAAAAAAAAACCCCGCAAGAACCAGGAATACGAAAAAAAGAAAAAACAAAATATAGAAAACGCGGTGCGGTACCCCCAGCTTTCAGTTTGTGACAGGATTGCGGGCTGTGGCGACGACGGGAGAGGAAGGGAAGGGAAGGGGAGGGAGAGGAAGGGAAGGGAAGTGGAGGGAAGGGAAGGGCATCATTCTTGTGTGTCGGCATGTGGCCTCCCTCCCGCCGTCGGCGCGTCTCTGTGTACGATAAGCTTTGACGCCTCCCAGTCTCCGTCGCTCTCACATCTACGTAGATAAGCGGTATCAGTCAGCCCGCTAGGAGCCGCTACTTAACGAGGAGGGGGGGGGAGGGGGGGGTGAACATGGGCGTCGTGCGCACCGCAATGTACAGTGAACACCATAAGCTTAGCTGAGCCACGTGAACCCTCCCCCCCCCCCACACACACCGCAAGCTTAGCGTACGTCGACTCTCAATATATATATTTTTCTATAATGTAAATCAAGCTTAAAAAGTCTGGGTTTATGGAAGCTGACGAAAACCCCCCCCCCCTCCCCCCCATCCTTCAAGCTGGCGCTCAAACGTAAGCTGATCATCGTACGCTTACGTGTGGTGGGTGGGGGGTGGGGGGGGAAGGGGGGGGGAGAGAATATGAGGCGGAAAGGCACATGTTGAGAATCCAGCTTAAGTGAGCGTGATAAACAATAATAATAACAATAACGATGATAAATAAATAATTGTCGTAACTGAAGCTTAAGTCTGGATACATAGATAGACAGAGGGAGGAGGGCATGGATTACACACACTGTCTATTTCTAACTGTCAAAATGCTTTTAGACGACTGTTCACACTCTGTTGAACACAACCCCCCTCCCCTCCCTCTCCTCCTCACCAAACAAGCAAACTACCAGTTAATACATTTCCCCCCCCAGGGATAACAACCTGGCCAAACCAGTCTATCATAAGTGTTGTAATTGCCACTTATGTACAGCCTCGTCCGTGCCAAGATGTAGTGAACAACCACCTATGATTAGACAACTGTTATAAACAGTTCTTGTTCTGTTATGATTGTTCTCAATAACTGTTATCTCCCCCCCACCTCACAACCCCAACAACCCCCCCCCCACCCACCAGGCCTGCCCATCTGTTAAGCGTTAACAATGTATATATTCTCTCTAAATTATCATAATTATCATTATTATCGTTATCATTATTATCATTAGCATTATCATTATTATTATTATTATTATTATTATTATTATTATTATTATTGTTATTATTATTATTAAATCATTATCGTAAACATTTTGGATAAATGACTTTTACGTAGAATAACTCAATTATTCTTTATATAAATGCTGGTTCACTCTGGCTTCGGATAAGCGAGATATTCGTTAACCGGAATATCGGATGAGGAGCGCCGAAGATTCTCAATATTCAGGTATTCGCTGGGCAAGATGGCCTCCATGTACCTGGTCAAGGTTAACACAGAGGCTCGCTCGGGGGTTGTGGTGGAGAGAGAGAGAGGCCAGTGTTGGAGAGAGGTCAGTGTTGGAGAGAGGTCGGTGTTGGAGAGAGAGGTCGGTGTTGGAGAGAGGTCAGTGTTGGAGAGAGGTCGGTGTTGGAGAGAGATCCGTGTTGGAGAGAGGTCGGTGTTGGAGAGAGGGTGTTGGAGGCCAGTGTTGGAAAGAGGCCGGTGTTGGAGAGAGACCACTGTTGGAGAGAGAGAGAGGCTGGTTTTGGAGAAAGGCCGATGTTGGAGAGAGAGAGAGAGAGAGAGAGAGAGAGAGAGACAGAGAGAGAGAGAGAGAGAGAGAGAGAGAGAGAGCGGTGTTGGAGTTAGTGTTGTTGGCGGTGGTGGAGAGGTGGAGGGAGGGAGGCCAGCCCCCGTTGTAGTGGACAGTCTATTGTATGACTGTGTTTGACTACCTCGTTACCCACCTGAATAGTGATTAGGATTGGGGGAGAGGGAGGGGGGCTGGGGGGTCTGCACTGAGCTGTGACCATCTCCAAATCATCGCCCACCGCGTCACGGATTGATCGCTCAGTGCGATTACTGGCTTGTGGTGATTACAGGGTGATTACTTCGGTGATTACTGGGTAATTATTTCGGTGATTACTGGGTGATTACTTCGGTGATTTCAGTGTGATTACTTGGGTGATTACTTCTCACACCAACGTGTAGTAATTACTCAATCCAGCATGATCGCTTCCTCTCTAACTCGGCCCACGACAGCTACATACTGAGATCAATATGACGGATTAGATTGATCTATGACGGATTAGATTGATCTATGACGGATTAGATTGATCAGATGGTAAAAAAAAGAAACGATTAATTTCATCAGAGATTATAATCGCCCAATATGATTTCCGAGCTGATCGCTCGTGTGTGTGTCTCCCTTCACTCTCCGTGCTGCATTGATCGCTAGGTTAATCAGTACGATCCGTTTGATGACTGCGGCCTAGTATGACGGATTGGTCGTACAGACGGATCAAGAGACGCGTGGTCGTACGGACGGATCAACACATTAGTCGTACGGACGGATCTAACAGACGACTACCAGTCGTACGTGGCAATTGATCACACACACGTCAACGTGCTGCCCCACACCGAACAACGAATCATATAACACAACACAATCACCATTTCTCAAAAACTGTTTTTTCTTTTAACATTTTCTTATCCCATATGTCTTTGTCATGACTGTCTATATATATATATATATATATATATATATATATATATATATATATATATATATATATATATATTTATATATATATATCTTCCGTCTCAAGCGTCTATGTTCCCGTATTTAAATGGTACATTTACATTTATTAATTACTCCACATTTTACAATAATTTCCCCAAATTAACCTTATCATTACCTGATCATATAGCATTATCTTCCCTTTCTCTGATATCATTACAAACTCTATTGATTCAGATATTCCACAAATACAATCCTCTGATGTATGATACATTGAATACATTCCCGATGTATAAAATATATATTAATAAAGCAATTTAAATGTAAATACATAGTTCATACATGTTCTCCCCACACAAACCTTTGTTATATTACCTTTGTTATATTATGTTACATATTGTTCTTATTATCATGTAACCTACTGGCTAATATATATATATATATATATATATATATATATATATATATATATATATATATATATATATAAACCTCAAACCTGTAGGAACCCCACCCCTCTCTTAACCCCCCCCTGGCCACTTGAACCCCACTCCTCCCTCAACCCCCCCCCTCACTAGCAGAAACCCTTCCCTCCCCCCCCCCATGTGGCCATCAGAACCCCTATCCCCCGTGGCCAGTAGCACCCCCTCCCCCCCCCATGTGGCCATCAGAACCCCTATCCCCTGTGGCCAGTAGCACCCCCTCCCCCCCCCCTGTGGCCATCAGAACCCCTATCCCCTGTGGCCAGTAGCACCCCCCCCATGTGGCCATCAGAACCCCTATCCCCCGTGGCCAGTAGCACCCCCTCCCCCCCCATGTGGCCATCAGAACCCCTATCCCCTGTGGCCAGTAGCACCCCCTCCCCCCCCCTGTGGCCATCAGAACCCCTATCCCCCCTGTGGCCAGTAGCACCCCCTCCCTCCCCCCCCATGTGGCCATCAGAACCCCTATCCCCCTTGTGGCCAGTAGCACCCCCTCCCTCCCCCCCCCTTGTGGCCATCAGAACCCCTATCCCCCTTGTGGCCAGTAGCACCCCCTCCCTCCCCCCCCTTGTGGCCATCAGAACCCCTATCCCCCCTGTGGCCAGTAGCACCCCCTCCCCTAACCCCTGTGGCCATCAGAACCCCTATCCCCCTTGTGGCCAGTAGCACCCCCTCCCTCCCCCCCCCATGTGGCCATCAGAACCCCTATCCCCCTTGTGGCAAGTAGCACCCCCTCCCCCCCCCCATGTGGCCATCAGAACCCCTATCCCCCTTGTGGCCAGTAGCACCCCCTCCCCCCCCCATGTGGCCATCAGAACCCCTATCCCCCGTGGCCAGTAGCACCCCCTCCCCTAACCCCTGTGGCCATCAGAACCCCTATCCCCCGTGGCCAGTAGCACCCCCTCCCCCCCCCATGTGGCCATGAGAACCCCTATCCCCTGTGGCCAGTAGCACCCCCTGGGGTCTGTCCCTCAGTACAGTTCAGCTGACCACCACAGGGACGCCGCCACCATGGACAGTGAGCGGAGGAAGGTCCACGTCAAGAGACCCATGAACGCCTTCATGGTCTGGGCCCAGGAGGCCCGTCGCAAGCTCTCGTGCTCACACAGACAGGTTCACAATGCTGAACTCTCCAAGTCGCTCGGCAGGATATGGAGGTGAGTTAGACAGCCACTGTATCTGTGTGTGTGTGTGTGTGGTCATAAGGTGGTCTGTGTGTGTGTGTGTGTGTGTGTGGTCATAAGGTGGTCTGTGTGTGTGTGTGTGTGTGTGTGTGGTCATAAGGTGGTCTGTGTGTGTGTGTGTGTGTGTGTGGTCATAAGGTGGTCTGTGTGTGTGTGTGTGTGTGGTCATAAGGTGGTCTGTGTGTGTGTGTGTGTGTGTGTGGTCATAAGGTGGTCTGTGTGTGTGTGTGTGTGTGTGTGGTCATAAGGTGGTCTGTGTGTGTGTGTGTGTGTGTGTGGTCATAAGGTGGTCTGTGTGTGTGTGTGTGTGTGTGTGGTCATAAGGTGGTCTGTGTGTGTGTGTGTGTGTGTGTGGTCATAAGGTGGTCTGTGTGTGTGTGTGTGTGTGTGTGGTCATAAGGTGGTCTGTGTGTGTGTGGTCATGTGGTGGTCTGTGTGGACAGGTGGCCGCTATAACCGAGGGTCTGGCGTTACGAACCTCCCACATAAGGACCGTTACAGGCAGGTGGTCGGGTATACAGGTTACATAAGGACGATCGCCGTTTCCCTCATTAGCGAGGTAAAGCCGCGCTCGCTCACGCCCATTCTCCACCCACCACGCGTCCCACGCCCACATACAACAGATCCTCCTGTATGATACATCATACAGCAGTGGCTGTATGACGTAACGAGGGATGTCACACGTGACCTAATTTGCATAGTAGACCTAGACCAAGATGGTGTAACACTGTCATACACGAAGCGTTCGTGTATATGTTTCGATAACAACGAAATGACGAAAACCTACACGAAACTACATGATGACGTAAGCCGTGTGTGCGTGTGTGTGTGTGTGTGTGTGTGTAACCCAGGCCTGACCTTTGACCCCTCCCTCCCTCCCCCACCCACCAAGCCCTCAAGAGGGTCAGGTCAAAGGTCATATCCCCAGGGTTCGACCCCCCCTCCTCAAGAGGCGAGCAATAACCACCCCCCCCCCTTCACCCCCCCCAAGTCAACAGTCCCCCACGCTTCAACTTCCTCCCCTGCATAACCCGGGGGGGAGGGGGGGGGTCAGCACAACCGCTAATGGGAGAGAGAATGGAAAGCGAAAGTCAGTTGGCGTGCCCTGAACCCAGCCCTTGTGAATGTGCGGCATTTCCTGCACGTAAACTGACACACACACACACACAAACACACACATATATATATATATATATATATATATATATATATATATATATATATATATATACATACACACACACGCACACACACACACACACACATACACACATGCACACACACATACACACACACATATGCACACACACACACACATACACATACACCGTTATTCACTTTATTTATGACCCCCTCTCTCTCTCTCTCTCTCTCTCTCTCTCTCTCTCTCTCTCTCTCTCTCTCTCAACCGGAAGCTGTTCCGAGCGCCGCCCGCCATATACACATATATAACCCCAACAACCATTTAACAACCTGCGCACGACATCACACAAACACGGGGTTGTTAGCGGGGGGGGGGAGAGGAGGGGAGGGGGGCTATATACACGAAGCCTGGGTGGGGTGGGTGTGGGTGGGTGGGGTGGGTGTGAGGGTGGGTGGGGTGGGTGTGAGGGTGGGGTGGGTGGGTGGGTGGGTGTGGTGGGCGGTGGCCGGGAGCGGCCATCTTACCCGACCAGTGGGCCACTCCCGGGCCGGATAACGCCGTCAAGCGGCCGGTCGTCCGGATGTACCACGCCACGCCTGTGCCACGCCACGACGTGGCACGACGAAGCCACCACCAGCGTCCGGATAACGGGAAATCCGCTGTTCATATCCGGCGTGTTCGTTAACCGATCCCTCCCCCCCCCAATCATCCCACAGGCACCCAGCGACGGCACGGCGCGCCAGGGCGTGCGCCCACGCCACCACCTGGTGATGTGGGCGTGGTGGAGGACATCACCAACACGATGATGCACAACACAACACGACACACCTTGACCACTGCTGGGCCATCATGTATGACCTAACGATGGTCGACTGGTCGACTGGGTGGTTGGTCGGCTGTTCAGCTGGTCGACTGCTCAGCTGGTCGACTGCTCAGCTAGTCGACTGGTCAGCTGGTCGAGTGGGTGGCTGGTCGACTGGGCGGCTGGTCGACTGCTCAGTTAGTCGACTGGTCAGGTGGTCGAGTGGGTGGGTGGTCGACTGGGCGGCTGGTCGACTGCTCAGTTAGTCGACTGCTCAGCTAGTCGACTGGTCAGCTGGTCGAGTGGGTGGCTGGTCGACTGGGCGGCTGGTCGACTGCTCAGCTAGTCGACTGGTCAGCTGGTCGAGTGGGTGGCTGGTCGACTGGGCGGCTGGTCGACTGCTCAGTTAGTCGACTGGTCAGGTGGTCGAGTGGGTGGGTGGTCGAGGCTGGCTGTATAACTGTACACGTAGCTTCTTGTCCTGTGGAGAGCATGACTCTTCTCTCTTCCTCTGGCGACCACAAGGACTGTGGCCATGACGTAAGGTCACGTGGGGTCACCTTCACAACACGTCTCGAAAATAAAGTTTCTCTGGGGAACTTATTCTCTGGGGGACCGTTTCTCTGGGGGAACTTATTCTCTGGGGGGCCAAATCTCTGGGGGACCGTTTCTCTGGGGGGGCCTTTTCTCTGGGGGAACTTATATGAGAGATATGGGGGAGAGGGGGGCGGTTCAACGTGGTCTGGTTATGGCATCACTGGGGTTGTTAGCAGTGTTATGGGTTATCAATGTATGGGGTTGTTATCAATATGTGTGTGTGTGTGTGTGTCAGGTGTTTACGGTTTGCGAACGTGGGTGCTACCGCGGAGATCTTGGCGCTCCTCCGAGTCACGGGAAACGAAGTCTTCGGGGGAGGGGGGTGGAACACGATAAGTTCCCAAGTGCACTTTCGTGTCATCACATCATGACCAGGGGAGACACAAGAGAGAAATATCTCCGTCCCTGAGAGAGAGAGAGAGAGAGAGAGAGAGAGAGAGAGAGAGAGAGAGAGAGAGAGAGAGAGAGAGAGATGAGAGAGAGAGAGAGAGAGAGAGAGAGAGAGAGAGAGAGAGAGAGAGAGAGATGAGAGAGAGAGAGAGAGAGAGAGAGAGAGAGAGAGAGAGAGAGAGAGAGAGAGAGAGAGATGAGAGAGAGAGAGAGATGAGAGAGAGAGAGAGAGAGAGAGAGAGAGAGAGAGAGAGAGAGAGAGAGAGAGAGAGAGAGAGAGAGAGAGAGGAGAAGATTCTCATGAACTGTGTAACACGTGGCGTTACGGTCATGTGGTAACACAGGGGGGGGGGGAGGGTGAGGGAGGAGGGTTGGGTAGGGAGGGTTCGTCACACAGGCCCGTCACACCTACGTGCGTCACATCTCCCGGGGAGTAACACGTGCGTCACAGTGAGCGAGGCAGGGTTCACAACACTCGTAACGGGCGAGAAAGGAAAACGGGCAAAATAAAAATAATAATTTGTAAGAAAAAATAATAATAATAATTATAATATTATTTTATAAATCTAAATTACCAACAAAATTTTCGCGTTCGTCTTTAATATATTATTACCATGAACTACCTCTAACCCCCACCCCCCCCTCCCCCTCCTCCTCTACACCTGCCTCCCTACGATATACACCCCCCACCCCTACTCCCCCCCCCATTGTAAGGCAACACCCAAAAGAAAACGGCGGGCGGACATGTGACACCCAGATTTCGCGCGCTTTTCCCCACACCCCCCAAAGTTCCCGCCAATTTACTGGGGACTAATTTCCCGCGCGCTCTGGTCATGTTCCGGCGGTGAGGCGGTCACGCCGCGGGACGCCATGTGGCGCGCCGCCAATTGACGCCTCTCCCGGGGCAAAAGCTATTTACGCATTTACGCTCACTTTGCTGTAAACAACCTTAAGCCACTGGGTGGGGGGGGAGGGGAGGGTTATTAAACAGCGGGTTGTAAAATAGAGCAAATCTGTGTATTACTACGCGAGGTAAACATGTCTTAAAACGAAATTACTTATTTTCAATAAAGACTTTTATATATAATTATTTATCTAACTTTTTACCTCATTATCTCCTAATGAATTTAAGACGTCATTACGACGAAGAGAACTGTACAAATAGGGTAATTAACTACTCAAATGACCATTAAATAATTAAACCATTTATCATAACCGATGACGTGTTTAACGGTTTCGATAATGCAATAAATAGAACATGACGTAACTGATAATGCACTTTATCACTCCGTTATCTTTAACGACACCGACGACCCTTATCTCCCCCCCCCCCCTAACCACCACCACCTCAAACAGCCTCGTTACGAGCCAGTGGGGCTCCTGTGGATGGAAACTCAGTTATCACGCGATAACTACACGTCTTCACTGCGTTATTCGGTGATAAATGAATTATCATACGTCACCATGACACCAGTGTGGTACCAGGCTCTGCACTCTGGGGTTGGTGCGCTCCACACAGGAGCAGGGCAATGGTGGAACCCTTCACTCGAGGAGGGGGTAATTCTTTCCGTCCACTTACGGTAATAATTAATAATAATAATAATAATAATAATAATAATAATAATAATAATATAATTAGGGGGTCATTAACATGTCTCTCCACATAGCCACACAGTCACCAACCACACAAAACCCACCCCACAACCCCCCCACCACAAAACCCACCCCACAACCCCCCCACCACAAAACCCACCCCACAACCCCCCCCACCACAAAACCCACCCCACAACCTCCCCCTCCCCCACAAAAACCCACCTCACAACCCCCCCACCACAAAACCCACCCCACAACCTCCCCCTCCCCCACAAAACCCACCCCACAACCTCCCCCTCCCCCACAAAAACCCACCTCACAACCCCCCCACCACAAAAACCCACCTCACAACCCCCCCACCACAAAACCCACCCCACAACCTCCCCCTCCCCCACAAAACCCACCCAACACAAAACCCATCCCACAACCTCCCCCACAAACCTTAACCCACAAAACCCACCCCCACAAAACCGTACCACGTGACCAAAGTCCTGAGTGGCGCCATGGAGGGGGGGGGGGTGAGGACTGGCACGAGGCCTAAGAGTGTGAGTTACGGAGTTCCAGTGTGTGTGTGAGTGTGTTACGGGGCTGATGAGTGTGAGTTACAGGGATTTGATGAGTTACGGGACTCAGATGAATGTGAGTTACAGGGATTTGATGAGTAAGTTACAGGGCTCTGATGAGTGAGTTACCGAGCTCTGATGTGTGAGTTACATGGGATTGAACAACATCCTTAATGTCAGTTACCAAAAGCAGCTTTGAGTTACGAAGTGTAAATAGCATTATGTAAATTCAAACACGTAAAGCTACAGGGCTGTAAATAAACCACGTAAAAAGGTACACTTTAAGTAAATCATGTAAATCTATCTTTAATAATGAAATTTCTATTATTATTATTATTATTATTATCATTATTATTATTATTATTATTATTGTATTTTGGCCCGTCTGATCATAATTATCAAAGTATTTTTCAAGTTTAATTATTATCGTATTCTTGTATAAAATTCCAATTATTGTCGTATTTCGTTCTGTCTTATTATCATTAATATTTTGATATTAAAGTCCCATCAATTATCATCGAATTAACATAGTCTGATAATTACCATCGTATTCTAACGAAAAAATCTGATTTTCGTCGTATTCTAATTTAAAAACCTCGTATTTTAATTTATAAATTTGATTTTCATCGTATTTTAATCTGAAAATCTTGTATTTTAATTTAAAAATCTGATTTTCATCGTATTCTAATATGAAAATCTCGTATTTTAATTTAAAAATCTGATTTTCATCGTATTCTAATTTAAAAATCTCGTATTTTAATTTATAAATCTAATTTTCATCGTATTTTAATTTAAAAATCTCGTATTTTAATTTATAAATCTAATTTTCATCGTATTTTAATTTAAAAATCTCGTATTTTAATTTGTAAATCTAATTTTCATCGTATTCTAATTAAAAAATCTCGTACTTTAATTTATAAATCTAATTTTCATCGTATTTTAATCTAAAAATCTCGTAATTTAATTAATAATTTGATTTTCATCGTATTTTAATTAAAAATCTCGTATTTCAATTTGTACATCTGATTTTTATCGTATTTCAATTTAAAAATATCGTATTTTAATTTATAAATCTAAATTTCATGGTATTTCGACACAAACTGTTGTCTTACACCGTATTTCACAATCTGTAATTATGATGACCATCACATTTCAATCTACAATTCCACTTACCATTGTATTATACACCT
>NC_092250.1:1262806-1267806 GCF_036320965.1 Panulirus ornatus | reverse complement strand
TAATTTCAGCTTTTAACGTCACATGTAAAGCTTGGCTTTTTACAGCTTTATGTCAAGCATTTGAACATTTCTTGTATAATAAAATGGATATATTAACCAGACGAGTACGACCTGACTATGGTGGAGTGACCTTTGACCCGGCCTTTCCCAAGACTAAGGTCAAGAATGGCTGGACCATTTGACATTATACCTTTGGGTCGTACCGTCTTCAAGGGTCGTACCGTGTTCAAGGGTCGCATACCGTCGTGTTCAAGGGTCGTATACCGTCGTGTTCAAGGGTCGTATACCGTCGTGTTCAAGGGTCGTATACCGTCGTGTTCAAGGGTCGTATACCGTCGTGTTCAAGGGTCGTATACCGTCGTGTTCAAGGGTCGTATACCGTCGTGTTCAAGGGTCGTATACCATTATGTTCAAGGGTCGTATACCGTCGTGTTCAAGGGTCGTATACCGTCGTGTTCAAGGGTCGTATACCGTTATGTTCAAGGGTCGTATACCGTTATGTTCAAGGGTCGTATACCGTCGTGTTCAAGGGTCGTATACCGTCGTGTTCAAGGGTCGTATACCGTCGTGTTCCTAATGTCTTGAGCTAAAACATGAGGTTGAAGATATCACATCATTCCCCCCTTGCTCCTCCTTAGGCCGAAACAAAATGAAACACCAGGCCAGTAAAGGCATAGGGATAAGTGGGGAACCCCCCACCCTTCTCTCTCTCTCTCTCTCTCTCTCTCTCTCTCTCTCTCTCTCTCTCTCTCTCTAAGCATCGCTCACTATAAAGGAATTTGGTCTGGGGAATGTCTATAGTGTGGGGGGGGAGGAGGTGGGTGATAAAGTGGGAGTTTATGTACATGGTAGGGGGGATGAAGGAGGGGGATGGGGTGGGGAGGGGTGTTAATGGAAGGGTGGTTAAAGGGGGTTTGATGATGTAAGGGTTGCTATGGCATGTAGTGGTTGGTTTTTAGCCTTGCCCTTACAGGAAGGAGGGGGGGGGGGGGGAGACCTACAATGTCACTGAAACGCTCCAAAACGTAGCACAATGTAATGTGTCGGCACAATAACCCAACCATTTCAAGCCGGTCCATTTGTCTATATATATAATTTAGTCGCTGGTATAGCCTCGTCCCCCCCACCCTCCCCCCCACCACTCTAATCCCCTTATTCCAACCACTGCCGTAATTAACCCCCCTCCCCCCTCCCCCTCCCCCCCACCTCAATATATCATACTCGCATTTCCACAATTTATCGACCTATCATTAATTTTTTTTTTTCATTCATTATTATTTTTTTTTTCTTTGTAATCATTTCTCTTTCAACCGTGTGATCGCCTTTGGGGGAGATAGTGCTATACGTCCAACTACTGCCATTAACGTCGGAAATCTACGGTTCTTCGACCGCAAAACTGTCTTAAGTGTTTAATGCAAGTATGGGGTTCAGAAAACACTGTATTTACGCCTTCTGTGAATGCGTACGTGAACATTACGCGTATCAACTGACTATTATATTTCTTGTGTCTCCCCTGATAATGTGATTATGACACGAAAGTGCACTTGGCAACTTATCGTGTTCCATTTCCCCGTGGACTCATAGCAATATATATATATATATATATATATATATATATATATATATATATATATATATATATATATATATATATTATAACACATACTCCTACGTAAGAGGGAAGTCAGTACAGGCCACATTACCATCTGCCCCCAGTGCAAATATCGCCTCTAATTAAAACGCACATATCCACAACGTGACCCCAGCCATTGGCGTTCTCTTTCAGGGTCAGCGACTGGGCCAACAACCTCAAGTCTCGAGTGGGGGGGAGGGGGAGTGCCAGAGGTCAGAGGTCACGAGTGGTGGGGGGGGGAGGGGGGATCTATGGGCACTGAGAGGTCAACATATGGCGGCGTTTAAAAAAAAGAAAAAAAGGACCGAACCAAACACTTGAGGGAAGCCAGTTCGGTCGAATGGAATTATATATGTACGGATATCTGAGGCCAGTCCGGTTAACTGGAGTGGCAGACACGAGTCTCAGAGGCCAATCCGGTTAAGTGAACGGGATACATAGATACACGAGGCCAGTCCGGTTATATGGAATACGAATATACGGATATCCTGGGACCAGTCCGGTTAACTGGAGTAACATACACGGATACCAGAGTCCAGTTCGGTTAACTGGGACTATATACACGGATAGCAGGAGGCCAGTCAAGCCTTCCAATACGTCCTAAGTCAAATGTTTATCTATATAAATCTACACAAAAATACACACACACACACATACAAACACACACACACACACATACAAACACACACACACACACACATACAAACACACACACACACACACACACACACACACAGACACACACACACACATATATATATATATATATATATATATATATATATATATATATATATATATATATATTTCCTTCAAACTACTCGCCATTTCCCGCATTAGCGAGGTAGCGTTAAGAACAGAGGACTGGGCCTTGAGGGAATACCCTCACCTGGCCCAATTCTCTGTTCCTTCTTTTGGAAGAAGAAGGAAGAAGGAAGGATATATATATATATATATATATATATATATATATATATATATATATATATATATATAAATTGTTCTATACTTCACAGTCGTGTCCCAGAATCCCTCACAGCTGTAGTAAGGTCATAACATGAGCCAGGGAGAGCGGAAAGCTTATCTGGGTACTGAGGTAACACTCAGCTTAAAAGCTTAAATTCCGGGTAATATTCGATTTGGATGAGACAGCTTCGCCCTAAAGGGGGTACGACCTCCTCAGTACGGCGGTACGACCCCTTGGAGTAATGAAGTACGACCCTTGGGCAAAAAGGCTGGGACTTTGACCCCGAAGACCCCCTGGGAGGTCAGGTCAGGTCAAAGGTCAGGCTGACATACGCAAGGGTCGTCCCTTCGTGCTCAAGGGTCGTATACCCTCGTGCTCGTGGTGAGGGGCCACCATGTCGTGCCCAAGGGGTCGTACCAGCCGTTGCCCCCCCCCCCCCCCGGGTCATACCGTTGTCCCCCCCCCCACGTGTGAGACAGGTGTACAAGGCAAGCCACCTCCTCCTCCACCTCCACCTCCTCCTCCACTTCACCTCCGCCTTCAAGCGGGACTTGAGTGGAGGGTGGGGGGGGGTAGGGTGGTCCTTCTACCTCTCACTCAAGGTTATGTATACCCCCCACCCCCCACCCTCCCCCCTCCCATCCCCCCACCTCAAGTGGCCTCTGATATGGGACCCTCCTTCCCCCCCAACCCCCCCCCACACCCCCACCACCACAACAAAAATAACCTCAGATAATCTTATCTCATTTTCTCCCCCCCCTCTCCCCTCCCCCCCCCCGGCAATAAGGAATACCTAACCTGATTTTAACACACCCGCCGAGCCAACATCGGGGTTGCAATACGGAACGTGACCTGTATTAAACAAGGGGTTGTGACCCACACAACAACCTACGGGGGGGAGGGGGGAGGAGAGGGGAGGGGGAGGTAATACGCGAAATGATCCGGATTTGATAAGAGATAGATAGATAGATAGACAGATAGACAGATACACAGATAGATACATACATAGACAGACAGACAGATAGATATATAGACAGATAGACAGAAAAATAGAAGGGCAGATAGACAGACAGACACAGAGAGATAGATAGATGTTCAGTTGAATACATAGATAGATACATTGACAGACAGACAGATAGATAGGTGGATAGACAGACAGATAGACAGATAAATAGAAAGACAGATAGACAGATAGATAGATAGATAGATACAGATATTCCGTTGAATATTTGGCACCAGGAGGCACACGGGTTCGAGTCCCGTGCAAAATACCCGGCCAGGAAATTCCACTTGGAAAGTGGGGGACGAGCGAGGCCTTGTAGCCATGTACTTATACTTAACACTTGTGGGACCTCTCTCTCTCTCTCTCTCTCTCTCTCTCTCTCTCTCTTTCTCTCTCTCTCTCTCTCTCTCTCTCTCTCTCTCTCTATCTATCTATCTCTTCCACACACACACACACACACACTTCGATCCCCATGTCCCAGTTATGAAAATTGGGGGAGATGGGGAGAGAGGAGCAGGGGGAGGGGAGAGGGGAGAGGGGAGGACCATTCCTTTCGTCAGTGTGTGTGTGTGTGTGTGTGTGTGTGGGATCTTGTCCCTGACCCTATTAGGGCCAACCAGCTGGCCAGCTGGGCTCCCCAAGGTGTTTTCTCCCCTCCCTCTCCCCCCTCCCCACACCACCAGTAACTACCCAATTATCCCCTGGCGTTCCAGCCCTGGGGAGAGAACACCTCGAGTGGGGTTTCAGCCAGGTTCTCTCTCTTCTCTAACGAGATCTGATGTGGTTTCTATGAAGATAATGTTCTCTAAAATGAAACACGGGGTGATGTGTTAGACTTTAGTGTGGCCGATGTTTTCTAAAATAAGAGAACAGGTTGGTTCCAGTGCAGGGGGGGGGTAGTTTTCTAGAATCACTAAGGGTGGTTTTGGGAGGTTTCGCTATGCCTGAGGTTTTCTACATATTTCCAATACGTTGACATAATGGTTTCTAGTAAGGACGTTTTCTAAGACGAGATCCAGCGGGGAAGGGGGGGGGAGGAGGTTTCTACTAGGAGACACACTGTGTTTAATTACCATGTAAATTGGGGTTTCAAAGTTACTGTGTATTCCATTACGTAAGACAAAAGGATACAGTAAACCATGGAAAGCTGTGTAGGTATGTATATTTGCGTGTGTGGACGTATGTATATACATGTGTATGGGGGTGGGTTGGGCCATTTCTTTCGTCTGTTTCCTTGCGCTACCTCGCAAACGCGGGAGACAGCGACAAAGTACAATAAAAAAAAAATATATATATATATATATATATATATATATATATATATACGTATATAGCTCCTCCCTTCCCTTGTGGCCTGGGGTGTTTATTTAGGAGGGGAGGGCTGGGGAGGATAGAGG
>NC_092250.1:1257393-1262706 GCF_036320965.1 Panulirus ornatus | reverse complement strand
TTGTGTTTTGTGTGTGGGTGTGTGTGTGGTTTTGTGTGTGTGTGTTGGAGGGTTAATAATGCCTTTTGGGGTAATGGGATTTAGGGAGTCACCTGCGGGGCGACTTTAGTCTTATTAACGTGTGTGTTGTTTTGTGTGTGTTTTTGGGGTGTGTGTGTGTGTGTTGTGTGTGTGTGTGTCTGTGGTATGTTGTGTGTGTGGTGGTGTGTGTGGTGTGTGTGTGTTGTGTGTGTGTGTGGTGTGTAAGGGGTGTGTGTGTGTGTTGTGTATTGTGAGGGGTTTGGGGTTGTGTGTGTGTGGTATGTGTGTGTGTGGGGTGTGTGAGGGTTTTGGTTAAAGGGTTGTGTTTTGTGTGTGTGTGTGTGGGTATGTGTGTGTGTGTAGTTTGGTGGTGTGTGTGTGTGTGTGTGTATTATGTGTGTGTGTGTGTGTGTGGTGTGTGTGTGTTGGTGTGTTGTTTGTTGTGTGATGTTTGTGTGGTGTGTGTGTGTGTGTGTGTATTTGTGTGTTTTGGTGTGTGTGTGTTATGGGGTGTGTGTGTGTTATGTGTGTGTGTGTGTGTATGGTGTGTGTGTGTGGTGTTGTTTGTGTGTGTGTAGGGTTTGGTGGTGTTGTGTGTGTGTGTGTGTGTGTGTGTGTGTGGTGGTGGTGAATGTGTGGTATGTGTGTGTGTGTGTTATGTGTGTGTGGGGTATGTGTGTGTGTGTGTGTTGTGTGTGTGTGTGTGTGTGTGTGTGTGTGTGTGTGGTATGTGTGTGTGGTGTTTTGGTGTATGTGTGTGTGTGTGGTGTATGAAAGTGTGTGTGTGTATGTGTGTGTGTGTGTGTGTGTGTTGTGTGTGTGTTTTGTGTGTGGTGGTGTTGTGTGTAGTGTGTGGGGTGTGTTGTGTGATGTGTGTGGTGTTGTGTGTGTGTGTGTGTGTGTGTGTGTGTGTGTGTTGTGTGAGATGAGTGAAGAAGTGATCTTAGGCCGAGCTGAGCTAAGTGAGGCAAATGAGGTAAGGAGGAGAAAATTAAGGTGAATGAGGCAAGCATGAGATGTAAGTGTAAACAAAACATGTGCGTCAAGTGTAAACACGTGTGTCAAGTGTAAACAAGAAAAGTGCGTCAAGTTCCCAAGTGCACTTTCGTGTCATAATCACATCATCATCATCACAAGTTCCCAAGTGCACTTTCGTGTCATAATCACATCATCATCATCAGGGCCCAAGTGCAATTTCGTGTCATAATCACATCATCATCATGAGAGCCCAAGTGCACTTTCGTGTCATCATCACATCATCATCAGGGGAGACACAAGAGAGAAATATAACAGTCACTTGATATACAACGAAGAGACGTTGGCTAGGACGCCATCATTCGTTAACTGACCACACCTGCTGACCACTAATTAGGGCAGACCTTCGTAATTACGCGACAGATTAGCCCACAGTTCAGGCAAAGCTCACTAATTACACCACAACCCTAGGTAATTAATCATGTGGATACCTGATGAACTTAAACTCCAAAGTTAATCTAAGTTCCACGATATATATATATATATATATATATATATATATATATATATATATATATATATATATATATATATATATATTTCTACGAGTCCACGGGGAAAATGAAACATGATAAGTTACCAAGTGCACTTTCGCGTCATAATCACATCATCAGGGGAGACACAAGAGAGAAATATAAGTCAGTTGATATACATCGAAGAGACGAAGCTAGGACGCCAGTTGGTAAACATTATATATATATATATATATATATATATATATATATATATATATATATATATATATATATATATATATATAGTATATGTGGAGAGGATATGTTATATAGTCTCTATGTATTGGCCATAGACTGTCTATGCCGCTATCTATCGTCTTGGCTTCTATACAATTCTATAACAAGGCTCACTCATGGTATGAAGAGGGGGGGGGGGGAACTTCATGTGTGGCGGGGTGGCGACGGGAATGGATGAAGGCAGCAAGTATGAATTATGTACATTGTGTATATATATGTATATGTCTGTGTGTGTGTGTGTGTGTGTGTGTGTGTGTGGATGTATACGTTGAAATGTATAGGTATGTATATGTGCGTGTGTGGGCGTGTATGTATATACATGTGTGTGTGTGTGTGTGTGTGTGTGTGTGTGTGTGTGTGTGTGTGTGTGTGTGTGTGCGTGTGTGTGTGTGTGTGTGTGCGTGTGTGTATACATTCTTGTACGTACACATACGACTCCAATTTTACCCTTTAACTCAAATTCAGAAGAATTTTTATTAATAATTTATCAATTTCAAAAATTAAATTTGGAGGGAAAGAGGTAGTTAATGGTGCGAGGAGAAAAAACTAAGAGAAATATTAATAATAGTTTATTTTTCGTGTTTTCGTGTATTGCTTAAAAAAGAAATCCCTTAAATCCTTTTTTTTTCCCTCTGTAAATGTCCCATGTCCTCTAAATTGTCACAAAAAAAACTACATCCTATCTAGACTTTTATCTCTCTTTATATATATATATATATATATATATATATATATATATATATATATATATATATTTATTAAATCGCGAACACGATTTTTGGCCATGGCCTGAAAGGGAGAAAAAAAAAAATGGCGGGAGGCGATAAGGTGGCGGGAACAGCTGGTTGGTGGCGGTGCCGCGCGCCGCGCCCCCTCCCCCCAAAAAGGACTTTATTACCAGATTCGCTAGACAGTTTTCTCCCTCTCTTTCTCTCTCTCCTCCGGGCGTAAGAAAAGTTGTCGCAATCATCGCGGCTCGTACAAAAGTGTATTGTGATTGGGCGAAAAAGTTGGGATTTCCATGCGTTGGGACACGTCCCGAGGGAGGGAAGGAGTGGAGGGAAGTGGAGGGAAGGAGGGAGGTGGTGTGGTAGAGCAAAAAGCTCCCGCGTAAAATTCTCGCTGCAGACGATTTCAAAATCGATTCCTTTTATCTAAAATAATACATTTTGGTGCGCATTTTACACTTTACTTTGGCTTTATTTCTTGGATGTATTATTATTTTAAGAGATTTATGTGATTTTCGACGTTATGTGATAGAAATTTAAGCGGCTAAAAGTAAGTTTATGATTAATTTTTCTTTAATGGAAATCGCGTGTTTGGTTTATATTGCGCATGCGCGGGCC
Source organism: Panulirus ornatus (assembly GCF_036320965.1). Classification (NCBI taxonomy): domain Eukaryota; kingdom Metazoa; phylum Arthropoda; class Malacostraca; order Decapoda; family Palinuridae; genus Panulirus; species Panulirus ornatus. The sequence continues at coordinate 1,259,552 of NC_092250.1, read as the reverse complement.
CCCGGGAGCGACGCATGCGCAGCCGCTCACAGCGACTTGAAGGGCGGGAAGAAAATGGCTGGCTACCTTGCGGTACGACCCCCAATACGCGCCTACCCTGGTCAGAGTCGTGCCTCAGCACGACTCACGAACGACCACACATCTAATGAACTCAAGAGTCATCATAGAAAACAGAGACACTGTATTAAAAATGCTGCAAGGATGATTCGCCCAATATGGTCTACGGGTTTTTAAAAGACTGTCGAAAAAAATATGGCTTAAAAATTTTAAAAATGTTCCATCTTAAGAAAAAATGTTCGAAAAATATTGGCATTAGAAATTTAAAATGTTTCCCTTTCGAAAAAAAAAAATTAGCATTAAAATTAAAAATATAATTCCTCTTTCGAATTTTTTTGGCATTAGAAATTAGAAATACATTACCCCTTTCGAAAAAAAATGGCATTGAAATTAAAAACATATTTCCCCTTTCGAAAAAAATTTGGCATTAAAAATTGAAAATAAATTTCCCCTTTCGAAAAAAAATTTAGCATTAAAAATCAAAAATAAATTTCCCCTTTCGAAAAAAATTTAGCATTAAAAATTAAAAATAAATTTCCCCTTTCGAAAAAAAATTTAGCATTAAAAATTAAAAACAAATTTCCCCTTTCGAAAAAAAATAATATGGCATTAGAAATAAAAATATTTTCCCATTTCGAAAAAAAAAAATAAAATTGGTATATAAAATTTTTTTCTAAAAAATTAAAGATGCGTCGTTCGGACGTGTGAAGTATGGCCACGTCCTTGGCTCCGTCCGTACACAAGTGGGATAACGTGATAACACAAAGGACAGGTTAGACAGATAACATGATAACACGAAGGTTGATATATCACTCATGATAACAAGAGATAGATAGATAGATAAGAGAGATAGATAAGAGGATACCAATACGATAGATAGACATGTCCCTTGTGATGATAACAAGATAGATAAGAAGATATCAGTACGATAGATAGACATATCCCTTGTGATGATAACAAGATAGATATCAATACGATAGATAGATAAGAGGATATCAATACGATAGATAGATAAGAGGATATCAATACGATAGATAGACATGTCCCTTGTGATGATAACAAGATAGATAAGAGGATATCGATACAATAGATAGACATATTACTTGTGATGATAAGATAGATATCAATACGATAGATAGACATCACTTGTGATGATAACAAAATAGATAAGATATCAATACGATAGATAGACATATCCCTTGTGATAACAAGATAGATAAGAGGATATCAATACGATAGACAGACATATCCCTTGAGATGATAACAAGGGCGATAGACAGATAACACGACAACCATTAGGTAAATAGACAGATCACTTGTGATGATACCAAGGCAGATAGACAGATAACAGGATAGCAATAAGAGAAATAGACAGACCACTTACCGTGATAACAAGATAGATAAGACAGATAACACGATAATAACTAAGACATAGGGACAGCCCCCCCCACCACCCCCTCCCCCCCACAGCCCTCGATAGATAATAATGATAGACAGATTCAGGGCGAATCAGACATCGCTAAAATCGGGGAGGTTAAAATCGGGGAGGTTAAAAATCGGGAGGTTAAATCGGGGAGGTTAAAAATCGGGAGCTTAAAAATCTGGGAGGTTAAAAATCGGGAGGTTAAATCGGGGAGGTTAAAATCGCGGAAGTTAAAATCGGGCGGTTAAAATCGGGAGGTTATAATCGGGGAGGTTAAAATCGGGAGGTTATAATCGGGAGGTTAAAATCGGGGAGGTTAAAATCAGATTAAAATCGGGAGGTAATAATTAAGTTGATGTTGGCAATGATGACGGGCTGGAGTAATTAATGGGGTCATTAGACCAGCTGATGACCTTCGTAGTGAACACAAATGTCGCTTAATTACCCTCCGGCAACTCATTCAGACCCCCCCCCCCCCCGACCCGGGTCACTGAAGTATGAAGCGGTTCAGTCGATGCTTCGTTTCCGTCTTGGAATATGACTCTTCTGGGGTTTCAGTCATTGGTTCAGTCTCTGATGGTCTGGGAACATGAACCTTCTGGGGTTTCAGTCATTGGTTCAGTCTCTGATGGTCTAAGAATATGACTCTTCTGGGGTTTCAGTCACTGGTTCAGTCCCT